>NW_025963877.1:0-107500 GCF_023055435.1 Haliotis rufescens
TCGGATGTCAAAGTTGTCGCAGCGCATTGAAATTTTGCATGCGGGTAGACCTTGACCTGGAGGTCACGTTTCCACCGTTCTTGACCCCCGCTCACCTCTGTGAGTGGAGCTATGGGCGATCAAAGACGATTTTATCATTGGCTCCAAATCGAAAAATGTTCGGTTCAGTATGCTCCATGTGACCTAAGGAGTCGTCCTGCAAAGTCTGAGACTCCTACGGCGATTTGACGTTTTTGGTCGAAAATGCGCCTAAGACTAACACCTGGCACTCAAATGCCACTCGGATGTCAAAGTTGTCGCAGCGCATTGAAATTGTGCATGCGGGTAGACCTTGACCTGGAGGTCACGTTTCCACCGTTCTTGACCCCCGCTCACCTCTGTGAGTGGAGCTATGGGCGATCAAAGACGATTTTATCATTGGCTCCAAATCGAAAAATGTTCGGTTCAGTATGCTCCATGTGACCTAAGGAGTCGTCCTGCAAAGTCTGAGACTCCTACGGCGATTTGACGTTTTTGGTCGAAAATGCGCCTGGCACTCAAATGCCACTCGGATGTCAAAGTTGTCGCAGCGCATTGAAATTTTGCATGCGGGTAGACCTTGACCTGGAGGTCACGTTTCCACCGTTCTTGACCCCCGCTCACCTCTGTGAGTGGAGCTATGGGCGATCAAAGACGATTTTATCATTGGCTCCAAATCGAAAAATGTTCGGTTCAGTATGCTCCATGTGACCTAAGGAGTCGTCCTGCAAAGTCTGAGACTCCTACGGCGATTTGACGTTTTTAGTCGAAAATGCGCCTAAGACTAACACCTGGCACTCAAATGCCACTCGGATGTCAAAGTTGTCGCAGCGCATTGAAATTTTGCATGCGGGTAGACCTTGACCTGGAGGTCACGTTTCCACCGTTCTTGACCCCCGCTCACCTCTGTGAGTGGAGCTATGGGCGATCAAAGACGATTTTATCATTGGCTCCAAATCGAAAAATGTTCGGTTCAGTATGCTCCATGTGACCTAAGGAGTCGTCCTGCAAAGTCTGAGACTCCTACGGCGATTTGACGTTTTTGGTCGAAAATGCGCCTAAGACTAACACCTGGCACTCAAATGCCACTCGGATGTCAAAGTTGTCGCAGCGCATTGAAATTGTGCATGCGGGTAGACCTTGACCTGGAGGTCACGTTTCCACCCTTCTTGACCCCCGCTCACCTCTGTGAGTGGAGCTATGGGCGATCAAAGACGATTTTATCATTGGCTCCAAATCGAAAAATGTTCGGTTCAGTATGCTCCATGTGACCTAAGGAGTCGTCCTGCAAAGTCTGAGACTCCTACGGCGATTTGACGTTTTTGGTCGAAAATGCGCCTAAGACACCTGGCACTCAAATGCCACTCGGATGTCAAAGTTGTCGCAGCGCATTGAAATTTTGCATGCGGGTAGACCTTGACCTGGAGGTCACGTTTCCACCCTTCTTGACCCCCGCTCACCTCTGTGAGTGGAGCTATGGGCGATCAAAGACGATTTTATCATTGGCTCCAAATCGAAAAATGTTCGGTTCAGTATGCTCCATGTGACCTAAGGAGTCGTCCTGCAAAGTCTGAGACTCCTACGGCGATTTGACGTTTTTGGTCGAAAATGCGCCTAAGACACCTGGCACTCAAATGCCACTCGGATGTCAAAGTTGTCGCAGCGCATTGAAATTTTGCATGCGGGTAGACCTTGACCTGGAGGTCACGTTTCCACCCTTCTTGACCCCCGCTCACCTCTGTGAGTGGAGCTATGGGCGATCAAAGACGATTTTATCATTGGCTCCAAATCGAAAAATGTTCGGTTCAGTATGCTCCATGTGACCTAAGGAGTCGTCCTGCAAAGTCTGAGACTCCTACGGCGATTTGACGTTTTTGGTCGAAAATGCGCCTAAGACACTCAAATGCCACTCGGATGTCAAAGTTGTCGCAGCGCATTGAAATTTTGCATGCGGGTAGACCTTGACCTGGAGGTCACGTTTCCACCCTTCTTGACCCCCGCTCACCTCTGTGAGTGGAGCTATGGGCGATCAAAGACGATTTTATCATTGGCTCCAAATCGAAAAATGTTCGGTTCAGTATGCTCCATGTGACCTAAGGAGTCGTCCTGCAAAGTCTGAGACTCCTACGGCGATTTGACGTTTTTGGTCGAAAATGCGCCTAAGACTAACACCTGGCACTCAAATGCCACTCGGATGTCAAAGTTGTCGCAGCGCATTGAAATTTTGCATGCGGGTAGACCTTGACCTGGAGGTCACGTTTCCACCGTTCTTGACCCCCGCTCACCTCTGTGAGTGGAGCTATGGGCGATCAAAGACGATTTTATCATTGGCTCCAAATCGAAAAATGTTCGGTTCAGTATGCTCCATGTGACCTAAGGAGTCGTCCTGCAAAGTCTGAGACTCCTACGGCGATTTGACGTTTTTGGTCGAAAATGCGCTAAGACTAACACCTGGCACTCAAATGCCACTCGGATGTCAAAGTTGTCGCAGCGCATTGAAATTTTGCATGCTGGTAGACCTTGACCTGGAGGTCACGTTTCCACCGTTCTTGACCCCCGCTCACCTCTGTGAGTGGAGCTATGGGCGATCAAAGACGATTTTATCATTGGCTCCAAATCGAAAAATGTTCGGTTCAGTATGCTCCATGTGACCTAAGGAGTCGTCCTGCAAAGTCTGAGACTCCTACGGCGATTTGACGTTTTTGGTCGAAAATGCGCCTAAGACTCAAATGCCACTCGGATGTCAAAGTTGTCGCAGCGCATTGAAATTTTGCATGCGGGTAGACCTTGACCTGGAGGTCACGTTTCCACCGTTCTTGACCCCCGCTCACCTCTGTGAGTGGAGCTATGGGCGATCAAAGACGATTTTATCATTGGCTCCAAATCGAAAAATGTTCGGTTCAGTATGCTCCATGTGACCTAAGGAGTCGTCCTGCAAAGTCTGAGACTCCTACGGCGATTTGACGTTTTTGGTCGAAAATGCGCTAAGACTAACACCTGGCAATCAAATGCCACTCGGATGTCAAAGTTGTCGCAGCGCATTGAAATTTTGCATGCGGGTAGACCTTGACCTGGAGGTCACGTTTCCACCGTTCTTGACCCCCGCTCACCTCTGTGAGTGGAGCTATGGGCGATCAAAGACGATTTTATCATTGGCTCCAAATCGAAAAATGTTCGGTTCAGTATGCTCCATGTGACCTAAGGAGTCGTCCTGCAAAGTCTGAGACTCCTACGGCGATTTGACGTTTTTGGTCGAAAATGCGCCTGGCACTCAAATGCCTCTCGGATGTCAAAGTTGTCGCAGCGCATTGAAATTTTGCATGCGGGTAGACCTTGACCTGGAGGTCACGTTTCCACCCTTCTTGACCCCCGCTCACCTCTGTGAGTGGAGCTATGGGCGATCAAAGACGATTTTATCATTGGCTCCAAATCGAAAAATGTTCGGTTCAGTATGCTCCATGTGACCTAAGGAGTCGTCCTGCAAAGTCTGAGACTCCTACGGCGATTTGACGTTTTTGGTCGAAAATGCGCCTAAGACACCTGGCACTCAAATGCCACTCGGATGTCAAAGTTGTCGCAGCGCATTGAAATTTTGCATGCGGGTAGACCTTGACCTGGAGGTCACGTTTCCACCCTTCTTGACCCCCGCTCACCTCTGTGAGTGGAGCTATGGGCGATCAAAGACGATTTTATCATTGGCTCCAAATCGAAAAATGTTCGGTTCAGTATGCTCCATGTGACCTAAGGAGTCGTCCTGCAAAGTCTGAGACTCCTACGGCGATTTGACGTTTTTGGTCGAAAATGCGCCTAAGACACTCAAATGCCACTCGGATGTCAAAGTTGTCGCAGCGCATTGAAATTTTGCATGCGGGTAGACCTTGACCTGGAGGTCACGTTTCCACCCTTCTTGACCCCCGCTCACCTCTGTGAGTGGAGCTATGGGCGATCAAAGACGATTTTATCATTGGCTCCAAATCGAAAAATGTTCGGTTCAGTATGCTCCATGTGACCTAAGGAGTCGTCCTGCAAAGTCTGAGACTCCTACGGCGATTTGACGTTTTTGGTCGAAAATGCGCCTAAGACTAACACCTGGCACTCAAATGCCACTCGGATGTCAAAGTTGTCGCAGCGCATTGAAATTTTGCATGCGGGTAGACCTTGACCTGGAGGTCACGTTTCCACCCTTCTTGACCCCCGCTCACCTCTGTGAGTGGAGCTATGGGCGATCAAAGACGATTTTATCATTGGCTCCAAATCGAAAAATGTTCGGTTCAGTATGCTCCATGTGACCTAAGGAGTCGTCCTGCAAAGTCTGAGACTCCTACGGCGATTTGACGTTTTTGGTCGAAAATGCGCCTAAGACTAACACCTGGCACTCAAATGCCACTCGGATGTCAAAGTTGTCGCAGCGCATTGAAATTTTGCATGCGGGTAGACCTTGACCTGGAGGTCACGTTTCCACCCTTCTTGACCCCCGCTCACCTCTGTGAGTGGAGCTATGGGCGATCAAAGACGATTTTATCATTGGCTCCAAATCGAAAAATGTTCGGTTCAGTATGCTCCATGTGACCTAAGGAGTCGTCCTGCAAAGTCTGAGACTCCTACGGCGATTTGACGTTTTTGGTCGAAAATGCGCCTAAGACTAACACCTGGCACTCAAATGCCACTCGGATGTCAAAGTTGTCGCAGCGCATTGAAATTTTGCATGCGGGTAGACCTTGACCTGGAGGTCACGTTTCCACCGTTCTTGACCCCCGCTCACCTCTGTGAGTGGAGCTATGGGCGATCAAAGACGATTTTATCATTGGCTCCAAATCGAAAAATGTTCGGTTCAGTATGCTCCATGTGACCTAAGGAGTCGTCCTGCAAAGTCTGAGACTCCTACGGCGATTTGACGTTTTTGGTCGAAAATGCGCCTAAGACTAACACCTGGCACTCAAATGCCACTCGGATGTCAAAGTTGTCGCAGCGCATTGAAATTGTGCATGCGGGTAGACCTTGACCTGGAGGTCACGTTTCCACCGTTCTTGACCCCCGCTCACCTCTGTGAGTGGAGCTATGGGCGATCAAAGACGATTTTATCATTGGCTCCAAATCGAAAAATGTTCGGTTCAGTATGCTCCATGTGACCTAAGGAGTCGTCCTGCAAAGTCTGAGACTCCTACGGCGATTTGACGTTTTTGGTCGAAAATGCGCCTGGCACTCAAATGCCACTCGGATGTCAAAGTTGTCGCAGCGCATTGAAATTTTGCATGCGGGTAGACCTTGACCTGGAGGTCACGTTTCCACCGTTCTTGACCCCCGCTCACCTCTGTGAGTGGAGCTATGGGCGATCAAAGACGATTTTATCATTGGCTCCAAATCGAAAAATGTTCGGTTCAGTATGCTCCATGTGACCTAAGGAGTCGTCCTGCAAAGTCTGAGACTCCTACGGCGATTTGACGTTTTTGGTCGAAAATGCGCCGAAGACTAACACCTGGCACTCAAATGCCACTCGGATGTCAAAGTTGTCGCAGCGCATTGAAATTTTGCATGCGGGTAGACCTTGACCTGGAGGTCACGTTTCCACCGTTCTTGACCCCCGCTCACCTCTGTGAGTGGAGCTATGGGCGATCAAAGACGATTTTATCATTGGCTCCAAATCGAAAAATGTTCGGTTCAGTATGCTCCATGTGACCTAAGGAGTCGTCCTGCAAAGTCTGAGACTCCTACGGCGATTTGACGTTTTTGGTCGAAAATGCGCCTAAGACTAACACCTGGCACTCAAATGCCACTCGGATGTCAAAGTTGTCGCAGCGCATTGAAATTGTGCATGCGGGTAGACCTTGACCTGGAGGTCACGTTTCCACCGTTCTTGACCCCCGCTCACCTCTGTGAGTGGAGCTATGGGCGATCAAAGACGATTTTATCATTGGCTCCAAATCGAAAAATGTTCGGTTCAGTATGCTCCATGTGACCTAAGGAGTCGTCCTGCAAAGTCTGAGACTCCTACGGCGATTTGACGTTTTTGGTCGAAAATGCGCCTGGCACTCAAATGCCACTCGGATGTCAAAGTTGTCGCAGCGCATTGAAATTTTGCATGCGGGTAGACCTTGACCTGGAGGTCACGTTTCCACCGTTCTTGACCCCCGCTCACCTCTGTGAGTGGAGCTATGGGCGATCAAAGACGATTTTATCATTGGCTCCAAATCGAAAAATGTTCGGTTCAGTATGCTCCATGTGACCTAAGGAGTCGTCCTGCAAAGTCTGAGACTCCTACGGCGATTTGACGTTTTTGGTCGAAAATGCGCCTAAGACTAACACCTGGCACTCAAATGCCACTCGGATGTCAAAGTTGTCGCAGCGCATTGAAATTTTGCATGCGGGTAGACCTTGACCTGGAGGTCACGTTTCCACCGTTCTTGACCCCCGCTCACCTCTGTGAGTGGAGCTATGGGCGATCAAAGACGATTTTATCATTGGCTCCAAATCGAAAAATGTTCGGTTCAGTATGCTCCATGTGACCTAAGGAGTCGTCCTGCAAAGTCTGAGACTCCTACGGCGATTTGACGTTTTTGGTCGAAAATGCGCCTAAGACTAACACCTGGCACTCAAATGCCACTCGGATGTCAAAGTTGTCGCAGCGCATTGAAATTGTGCATGCGGGTAGACCTTGACCTGGAGGTCACGTTTCCACCGTTCTTGACCCCCGCTCACCTCTGTGAGTGGAGCTATGGGCGATCAAAGACGATTTTATCATTGGCTCCAAATCGAAAAATGTTCGGTTCAGTATGCTCCATGTGACCTAAGGAGTCGTCCTGCAAAGTCTGAGACTCCTACGGCGATTTGACGTTTTTGGTCGAAAATGCGCCTGGCACTCAAATGCCACTCGGATGTCAAAGTTGTCGCAGCGCATTGAAATTTTGCATGCGGGTAGACCTTGACCTGGAGGTCACGTTTCCACCGTTCTTGACCCCCGCTCACCTCTGTGAGTGGAGCTATGGGCGATCAAAGACGATTTTATCATTGGCTCCAAATCGAAAAATGTTCGGTTCAGTATGCTCCATGTGACCTAAGGAGTCGTCCTGCAAAGTCTGAGACTCCTACGGCGATTTGACGTTTTTAGTCGAAAATGCGCCTAAGACTAACACCTGGCACTCAAATGCCACTCGGATGTCAAAGTTGTCGCAGCGCATTGAAATTTTGCATGCGGGTAGACCTTGACCTGGAGGTCACGTTTCCACCGTTCTTGACCCCCGCTCACCTCTGTGAGTGGAGCTATGGGCGATCAAAGACGATTTTATCATTGGCTCCAAATCGAAAAATGTTCGGTTCAGTATGCTCCATGTGACCTAAGGAGTCGTCCTGCAAAGTCTGAGACTCCTACGGCGATTTGACGTTTTTGGTCGAAAATGCGCCTAAGACTAACACCTGGCACTCAAATGCCACTCGGATGTCAAAGTTGTCGCAGCGCATTGAAATTGTGCATGCGGGTAGACCTTGACCTGGAGGTCACGTTTCCACCGTTCTTGACCCCCGCTCACCTCTGTGAGTGGAGCTATGGGCGATCAAAGACGATTTTATCATTGGCTCCAAATCGAAAAATGTTCGGTTCAGTATGCTCCATGTGACCTAAGGAGTCGTCCTGCAAAGTCTGAGACTCCTACGGCGATTTGACGTTTTTGGTCGAAAATGCGCCTAAGACTAACACCTGGCACTCAAATGCCACTCGGATGTCAAAGTTGTCGCAGCGCATTGAAATTTTGCATGCGGGTAGACCTTGACCTGGAGGTCACGTTTCCACCCTTCTTGACCCCCGCTCACCTCTGTGAGTGGAGCTATGGGCGATCAAAGACGATTTTATCATTGGCTCCAAATCGAAAAATGTTCGGTTCAGTATGCTCCATGTGACCTAAGGAGTCGTCCTGCAAAGTCTGAGACTCCTACGGCGATTTGACGTTTTTGGTCGAAAATGCGCCTAAGACACCTGGCACTCAAATGCCACTCGGATGTCAAAGTTGTCGCAGCGCATTGAAATTTTGCATGCGGGTAGACCTTGACCTGGAGGTCACGTTTCCACCCTTCTTGACCCCCGCTCACCTCTGTGAGTGGAGCTATGGGCGATCAAAGACGATTTTATCATTGGCTCCAAATCGAAAAATGTTCGGTTCAGTATGCTCCATGTGACCTAAGGAGTCGTCCTGCAAAGTCTGAGACTCCTACGGCGATTTGACGTTTTTGGTCGAAAATGCGCCTAAGACACCTGGCACTCAAATGCCACTCGGATGTCAAAGTTGTCGCAGCGCATTGAAATTTTGCATGCGGGTAGACCTTGACCTGGAGGTCACGTTTCCACCCTTCTTGACCCCCGCTCACCTCTGTGAGTGGAGCTATGGGCGATCAAAGACGATTTTATCATTGGCTCCAAATCGAAAAATGTTCGGTTCAGTATGCTCCATGTGACCTAAGGAGTCGTCCTGCAAAGTCTGAGACTCCTACGGCGATTTGACGTTTTTGGTCGAAAATGCGCCTAAGACACTCAAATGCCACTCGGATGTCAAAGTTGTCGCAGCGCATTGAAATTTTGCATGCGGGTAGACCTTGACCTGGAGGTCACGTTTCCACCGTTCTTGACCCCCGCTCACCTCTGTGAGTGGAGCTATGGGCGATCAAAGACGATTTTATCATTGGCTCCAAATCGAAAAATGTTCGGTTCAGTATGCTCCATGTGACCTAAGGAGTCGTCCTGCAAAGTCTGAGACTCCTACGGCGATTTGACGTTTTTGGTCGAAAATGCGCCTAAGACTAACACCTGGCACTCAAATGCCACTCGGATGTCAAAGTTGTCGCAGCGCATTGAAATTGTGCATGCGGGTAGACCTTGACCTGGAGGTCACGTTTCCACCCTTCTTGACCCCCGCTCACCTCTGTGAGTGGAGCTATGGGCGATCAAAGACGATTTTATCATTGGCTCCAAATCGAAAAATGTTCGGTTCAGTATGCTCCATGTGACCTAAGGAGTCGTCCTGCAAAGTCTGAGACTCCTACGGCGATTTGACGTTTTTGGTCGAAAATGCGCCTAAGACTAACACCTGGCACTCAAATGCCACTCGGATGTCAAAGTTGTCGCAGCGCATTGAAATTTTGCATGCGGGTAGACCTTGACCTGGAGGTCACGTTTCCACCCTTCTTGACCCCCGCTCACCTCTGTGAGTGGAGCTATGGGCGATCAAAGACGATTTTATCATTGGCTCCAAATCGAAAAATGTTCGGTTCAGTATGCTCCATGTGACCTAAGGAGTCGTCCTGCAAAGTCTGAGACTCCTACGGCGATTTGACGTTTTTGGTCGAAAATGCGCCTAAGACACCTGGCACTCAAATGCCACTCGGATGTCAAAGTTGTCGCAGCGCATTGAAATTTTGCATGCGGGTAGACCTTGACCTGGAGGTCACGTTTCCACCCTTCTTGACCCCCGCTCACCTCTGTGAGTGGAGCTATGGGCGATCAAAGACGATTTTATCATTGGCTCCAAATCGAAAAATGTTCGGTTCAGTATGCTCCATGTGACCTAAGGAGTCGTCCTGCAAAGTCTGAGACTCCTACGGCGATTTGACGTTTTTGGTCGAAAATGCGCCTAAGACACCTGGCACTCAAATGCCACTCGGATGTCAAAGTTGTCGCAGCGCATTGAAATTTTGCATGCGGGTAGACCTTGACCTGGAGGTCACGTTTCCACCCTTCTTGACCCCCGCTCACCTCTGTGAGTGGAGCTATGGGCGATCAAAGACGATTTTATCATTGGCTCCAAATCGAAAAATGTTCGGTTCAGTATGCTCCATGTGACCTAAGGAGTCGTCCTGCAAAGTCTGAGACTCCTACGGCGATTTGACGTTTTTGGTCGAAAATGCGCCTAAGACACTCAAATGCCACTCGGATGTCAAAGTTGTCGCAGCGCATTGAAATTTTGCATGCGGGTAGACCTTGACCTGGAGGTCACGTTTCCACCCTTCTTGACCCCCGCTCACCTCTGTGAGTGGAGCTATGGGCGATCAAAGACGATTTTATCATTGGCTCCAAATCGAAAAATGTTCGGTTCAGTATGCTCCATGTGACCTCAGGAGTCGTCCTGCAAAGTCTGAGACTCCTACGGCGATTTGACGTTTTTGGTCGAAAATGCGCCTAAGACACCTGGCACTCAAATGCCACTCGGATGTCAAAGTTGTCGCAGCGCATTGAAATTTTGCATGCGGGTAGACCTTGACCTGGAGGTCACGTTTCCACCCTTCTTGACCCCCGCTCACCTCTGTGAGTGGAGCTATGGGCGATCAAAGACGATTTTATCATTGGCTCCAAATCGAAAAATGTTCGGTTCAGTATGCTCCATGTGACCTAAGGAGTCGTCCTGCAAAGTCTGAGACTCCTACGGCGATTTGACGTTTTTGGTCGAAAATGCGCTAAGACTAACACCTGGCACTCAAATGCCACTCGGATGTCAAAGTTGTCGCAGCGCATTGAAATTTTGCATGCTGGTAGACCTTGACCTGGAGGTCACGTTTCCACCGTTCTTGACCCCCGCTCACCTCTGTGAGTGGAGCTATGGGCGATCAAAGACGATTTTATCATTGGCTCCAAATCGAAAAATGTTCGGTTCAGTATGCTCCATGTGACCTAAGGAGTCGTCCTGCAAAGTCTGAGACTCCTACGGCGATTTGACGTTTTTGGTCGAAAATGCGCCTAAGACTCAAATGCCACTCGGATGTCAAAGTTGTCGCAGCGCATTGAAATTTTGCATGCGGGTAGACCTTGACCTGGAGGTCACGTTTCCACCGTTCTTGACCCCCGCTCACCTCTGTGAGTGGAGCTATGGGCGATCAAAGACGATTTTATCATTGGCTCCAAATCGAAAAATGTTCGGTTCAGTATGCTCCATGTGACCTAAGGAGTCGTCCTGCAAAGTCTGAGACTCCTACGGCGATTTGACGTTTTTGGTCGAAAATGCGCTAAGACTAACACCTGGCAATCAAATGCCACTCGGATGTCAAAGTTGTCGCAGCGCATTGAAATTTTGCATGCGGGTAGACCTTGACCTGGAGGTCACGTTTCCACCGTTCTTGACCCCCGCTCACCTCTGTGAGTGGAGCTATGGGCGATCAAAGACGATTTTATCATTGGCTCCAAATCGAAAAATGTTCGGTTCAGTATGCTCCATGTGACCTAAGGAGTCGTCCTGCAAAGTCTGAGACTCCTACGGCGATTTGACGTTTTTGGTCGAAAATGCGCCTGGCACTCAAATGCCTCTCGGATGTCAAAGTTGTCGCAGCGCATTGAAATTTTGCATGCGGGTAGACCTTGACCTGGAGGTCACGTTTCCACCCTTCTTGACCCCCGCTCACCTCTGTGAGTGGAGCTATGGGCGATCAAAGACGATTTTATCATTGGCTCCAAATCGAAAAATGTTCGGTTCAGTATGCTCCATGTGACCTAAGGAGTCGTCCTGCAAAGTCTGAGACTCCTACGGCGATTTGACGTTTTTGGTCGAAAATGCGCCTAAGACACCTGGCACTCAAATGCCACTCGGATGTCAAAGTTGTCGCAGCGCATTGAAATTTTGCATGCGGGTAGACCTTGACCTGGAGGTCACGTTTCCACCCTTCTTGACCCCCGCTCACCTCTGTGAGTGGAGCTATGGGCGATCAAAGACGATTTTATCATTGGCTCCAAATCGAAAAATGTTCGGTTCAGTATGCTCCATGTGACCTAAGGAGTCGTCCTGCAAAGTCTGAGACTCCTACGGCGATTTGACGTTTTTGGTCGAAAATGCGCCTAAGACACTCAAATGCCACTCGGATGTCAAAGTTGTCGCAGCGCATTGAAATTTTGCATGCGGGTAGACCTTGACCTGGAGGTCACGTTTCCACCCTTCTTGACCCCCGCTCACCTCTGTGAGTGGAGCTATGGGCGATCAAAGACGATTTTATCATTGGCTCCAAATCGAAAAATGTTCGGTTCAGTATGCTCCATGTGACCTAAGGAGTCGTCCTGCAAAGTCTGAGACTCCTACGGCGATTTGACGTTTTTGGTCGAAAATGCGCCTAAGACTAACACCTGGCACTCAAATGCCACTCGGATGTCAAAGTTGTCGCAGCGCATTGAAATTTTGCATGCGGGTAGACCTTGACCTGGAGGTCACGTTTCCACCCTTCTTGACCCCCGCTCACCTCTGTGAGTGGAGCTATGGGCGATCAAAGACGATTTTATCATTGGCTCCAAATCGAAAAATGTTCGGTTCAGTATGCTCCATGTGACCTAAGGAGTCGTCCTGCAAAGTCTGAGACTCCTACGGCGATTTGACGTTTTTGGTCGAAAATGCGCCTAAGACACCTGGCACTCAAATGCCACTCGGATGTCAAAGTTGTCGCAGCGCATTGAAATTTTGCATGCGGGTAGACCTTGACCTGGAGGTCACGTTTCCACCCTTCTTGACCCCCGCTCACCTCTGTGAGTGGAGCTATGGGCGATCAAAGACGATTTTATCATTGGCTCCAAATCGAAAAATGTTCGGTTCAGTATGCTCCATGTGACCTAAGGAGTCGTCCTGCAAAGTCTGAGACTCCTACGGCGATTTGACGTTTTTGGTCGAAAATGCGCCTAAGACACCTGGCACTCAAATGCCACTCGGATGTCAAAGTTGTCGCAGCGCATTGAAATTTTGCATGCTGGTAGACCTTGACCTGGAGGTCACGTTTCCACCGTTCTTGACCCCCGCTCACCTCTGTGAGTGGAGCTATGGGCGATCAAAGACGATTTTATCATTGGCTCCAAATCGAAAAATGTTCGGTTCAGTATGCTCCATGTGACCTAAGGAGTCGTCCTGCAAAGTCTGAGACTCCTACGGCGATTTGACGTTTTTGGTCGAAAATGCGCCTAAGACTCAAATGCCACTCGGATGTCAAAGTTGTCGCAGCGCATTGAAATTTTGCATGCGGGTAGACCTTGACCTGGAGGTCACGTTTCCACCGTTCTTGACCCCCGCTCACCTCTGTGAGTGGAGCTATGGGCGATCAAAGACGATTTTATCATTGGCTCCAAATCGAAAAATGTTCGGTTCAGTATGCTCCATGTGACCTAAGGAGTCGTCCTGCAAAGTCTGAGACTCCTACGGCGATTTGACGTTTTTGGTCGAAAATGCGCCTAAGACTAACACCTGGCACTCAAATGCCACTCGGATGTCAAAGTTGTCGCAGCGCATTGAAATTTTGCATGCGGGTAGACCTTGACCTGGAGGTCACGTTTCCACCGTTCTTGACCCCCGCTCACCTCTGTGAGTGGAGCTATGGGCGATCAAAGACGATTTTATCATTGGCTCCAAATCGAAAAATGTTCGGTTCAGTATGCTCCATGTGACCTAAGGAGTCGTCCTGCAAAGTCTGAGACTCCTACGGCGATTTGACGTTTTTGGTCGAAAATGCGCTAAGACTAACACCTGGCACTCAAATGCCACTCGGATGTCAAAGTTGTCGCAGCGCATTGAAATTTTGCATGCGGGTAGACCTTGACCTGGAGGTCACGTTTCCACCGTTCTTGACCCCCGCTCACCTCTGTGAGTGGAGCTATGGGCGATCAAAGACGATTTTATCATTGGCTCCAAATCGAAAAATGTTCGGTTCAGTATGCTCCATGTGACCTAAGGAGTCGTCCTGCAAAGTCTGAGACTCCTACGGCGATTTGACGTTTTTGGTCGAAAATGCGCCTAAGACTAACACCTGGCAATCAAATGCCACTCGGATGTCAAAGTTGTCGCAGCGCATTGAAATTTTGCATGCGGGTAGACCTTGACCTGGAGGTCACGTTTCCACCGTTCTTGACCCCCGCTCACCTCTGTGAGTGGAGCTATGGGCGATCAAAGACGATTTTATCATTGGCTCCAAATCGAAAAATGTTCGGTTCAGTATGCTCCATGTGACCTAAGGAGTCGTCCTGCAAAGTCTGAGACTCCTACGGCGATTTGACGTTTTTGGTCGAAAATGCGCTAAGACTAACACCTGGCACTCAAATGCCACTCGGATGTCAAAGTTGTCGCAGCGCATTGAAATTTTGCATGCGGGTAGACCTTGACCTGGAGGTCACGTTTCCACCGTTCTTGACCCCCGCTCACCTCTGTGAGTGGAGCTATGGGCGATCAAAGACGATTTTATCATTGGCTCCAAATCGAAAAATGTTCGGTTCAGTATGCTCCATGTGACCTAAGGAGTCGTCCTGCAAAGTCTGAGACTCCTACGGCGATTTGACGTTTTTGGTCGAAAATGCGCTAAGACTAACACCTGGCACTCAAATGCCACTCGGATGTCAAAGTTGTCGCAGCGCATTGAAATTTTGCATGCGGGTAGACCTTGACCTGGAGGTCACGTTTCCACAGTTCTTGACCCCCGCTCACCTCTGTGAGTGGAGCTATGGGCGATCAAAGACGATTTTATCATTGGCTCCAAATCGAAAAATGTTCGGTTCAGTATGCTCCATGTGACCTAAGGAGTCGTCCTGCAAAGTCTGAGACTCCTACGGCGATTTGACGTTTTTGGTCGAAAATGCGCTAAGACTAACACCTGGCACTCAAATGCCACTCGGATGTCAAAGTTGTCGCAGCGCATTGAAATTTTGCATGCGGGTAGACCTTGACCTGGAGGTCACGTTTCCACCGTTCTTGACCCCCGCTCACCTCTGTGAGTGGAGCTATGGGCGATCAAAGACGATTTTATCATTGGCTCCAAATCGAAAAATGTTCGGTTCAGTATGCTCCATGTGACCTAAGGAGTCGTCCTGCAAAGTCTGAGACTCCTACGGCGATTTGACGTTTTTGGTCGAAAATGCGCCTAAGACTAACACCTGGCACTCAAATGCCACTCGGATGTCAAAGTTGTCGCAGCGCATTGAAATTTTGCATGCGGGTAGACCTTGACCTGGAGGTCACGTTTCCACCGTTCTTGACCCCCGCTCACCTCTGTGAGTGGAGCTATGGGCGATCAAAGACGATTTTATCATTGGCTCCAAATCGAAAAATGTTCGGTTCAGTATGCTCCATGTGACCTAAGGAGTCGTCCTGCAAAGTCTGAGACTCCTACGGCGATTTGACGTTTTTGGTCGAAAATGCGCTAAGACTAACACCTGGCACTCAAATGCCACTCGGATGTCAAAGTTGTCGCAGCGCATTGAAATTTTGCATGCGGGTAGACCTTGACCTGGAGGTCACGTTTCCACCGTTCTTGACCCCCGCTCACCTCTGTGAGTGGAGCTATGGGCGATCAAAGACGATTTTATCATTGGCTCCAAATCGAAAAATGTTCGGTTCAGTATGCTCCATGTGACCTAAGGAGTCGTCCTGCAAAGTCTGAGACTCCTACGGCGATTTGACGTTTTTGGTCGAAAATGCGCCTAAGACTAACACCTGGCACTCAAATGCCACTCGGATGTCAAAGTTGTCGCAGCGCATTGAAATTTTGCATGCGGGTAGACCTTGACCTGGAGGTCACGTTTCCACCGTTCTTGACCCCCGCTCACCTCTGTGAGTGGAGCTATGGGCGATCAAAGACGATTTTATCATTGGCTCCAAATCGAAAAATGTTCGGTTCAGTATGCTCCATGTGACCTAAGGAGTCGTCCTGCAAAGTCTGAGACTCCTACGGCGATTTGACGTTTTTGGTCGAAAATGCGCCTAAGACTAACACCTGGCACTCAAATGCCACTCGGATGTCAAAGTTGTCGCAGCGCATTGAAATTTTGCATGCGGGTAGACCTTGACCTGGAGGTCACGTTTCCACCGTTCTTGACCCCCGCTCACCTCTGTGAGTGGAGCTATGGGCGATCAAAGACGATTTTATCATTGGCTCCAAATCGAAAAATGTTCGGTTCAGTATGCTCCATGTGACCTAAGGAGTCGTCCTGCAAAGTCTGAGACTCCTACGGCGATTTGACGTTTTTGGTCGAAAATGCGCCTAAGACTAACACCTGGCAATCAAATGCCACTCGGATGTCAAAGTTGTCGCAGCGCATTGAAATTTTGCATGCGGGTAGACCTTGACCTGGAGGTCACGTTTCCACCGTTCTTGACCCCCGCTCACCTCTGTGAGTGGAGCTATGGGCGATCAAAGACGATTTTATCATTGGCTCCAAATCGAAAAATGTTCGGTTCAGTATGCTCCATGTGACCTAAGGAGTCGTCCTGCAAAGTCTGAGACTCCTACGGCGATTTGACGTTTTTGGTCGAAAATGCGCTAAGACTAACACCTGGCACTCAAATGCCACTCGGATGTCAAAGTTGTCGCAGCGCATTGAAATTTTGCATGCGGGTAGACCTTGACCTGGAGGTCACGTTTCCACCGTTCTTGACCCCCGCTCACCTCTGTGAGTGGAGCTATGGGCGATCAAAGACGATTTTATCATTGGCTCCAAATCGAAAAATGTTCGGTTCAGTATGCTCCATGTGACCTAAGGAGTCGTCCTGCAAAGTCTGAGACTCCTACGGCGATTTGACGTTTTTGGTCGAAAATGCGCTAAGACTAACACCTGGCACTCAAATGCCACTCGGATGTCAAAGTTGTCGCAGCGCATTGAAATTTTGCATGCGGGTAGACCTTGACCTGGAGGTCACGTTTCCACAGTTCTTGACCCCCGCTCACCTCTGTGAGTGGAGCTATGGGCGATCAAAGACGATTTTATCATTGGCTCCAAATCGAAAAATGTTCGGTTCAGTATGCTCCATGTGACCTAAGGAGTCGTCCTGCAAAGTCTGAGACTCCTACGGCGATTTGACGTTTTTGGTCGAAAATGCGCTAAGACTAACACCTGGCACTCAAATGCCACTCGGATGTCAAAGTTGTCGCAGCGCATTGAAATTTTGCATGCGGGTAGACCTTGACCTGGAGGTCACGTTTCCACCGTTCTTGACCCCCGCTCACCTCTGTGAGTGGAGCTATGGGCGATCAAAGACGATTTTATCATTGGCTCCAAATCGAAAAATGTTCGGTTCAGTATGCTCCATGTGACCTAAGGAGTCGTCCTGCAAAGTCTGAGACTCCTACGGCGATTTGACGTTTTTGGTCGAAAATGCGCCTAAGACACCTGGCACTCAAATGCCACTCGGATGTCAAAGTTGTCGCAGCGCATTGAAATTTTGCATGCGGGTAGACCTTGACCTGGAGGTCACGTTTCCACCCTTCTTGACCCCCGCTCACCTCTGTGAGTGGAGCTATGGGCGATCAAAGACGATTTTATCATTGGCTCCAAATCGAAAAATGTTCGGTTCAGTATGCTCCATGTGACCTAAGGAGTCGTCCTGCAAAGTCTGAGACTCCTACGGCGATTTGACGTTTTTGGTCGAAAATGCGCCTAAGACTAACACCTGGCACTCAAATGCCACTCGGATGTCAAAGTTGTCGCAGCGCATTGAAATTTTGCATGCGGGTAGACCTTGACCTGGAGGTCACGTTTCCACCGTTCTTGACCCCCGCTCACCTCTGTGAGTGGAGCTATGGGCGATCAAAGACGATTTTATCATTGGCTCCAAATCGAAAAATGTTCGGTTCAGTATGCTCCATGTGACCTAAGGAGTCGTCCTGCAAAGTCTGAGACTCCTACGGCGATTTGACGTTTTTGGTCGAAAATGCGCCTAAGACACCTGGCACTCAAATGCCACTCGGATGTCAAAGTTGTCGCAGCGCATTGAAATTTTGCATGCGGGTAGACCTTGACCTGGAGGTCACGTTTCCACCCTTCTTGACCCCCGCTCACCTCTGTGAGTGGAGCTATGGGCGATCAAAGACGATTTTATCATTGGCTCCAAATCGAAAAATGTTCGGTTCAGTATGCTCCATGTGACCTAAGGAGTCGTCCTGCAAAGTCTGAGACTCCTACGGCGATTTGACGTTTTTGGTCGAAAATGCGCCTAAGACTAACACCTGGCACTCAAATGCCACTCGGATGTCAAAGTTGTCGCAGCGCATTGAAATTTTGCATGCGGGTAGACCTTGACCTGGAGGTCACGTTTCCACCGTTCTTGACCCCCGCTCACCTCTGTGAGTGGAGCTATGGGCGATCAAAGACGATTTTATCATTGGCTCCAAATCGAAAAATGTTCGGTTCAGTATGCTCCATGTGACCTAAGGAGTCGTCCTGCAAAGTCTGAGACTCCTACGGCGATTTGACGTTTTTGGTCGAAAATGCGCCTAAGACTAACACCTGGCAATCAAATGCCACTCGGATGTCAAAGTTGTCGCAGCGCATTGAAATTTTGCATGCGGGTAGACCTTGACCTGGAGGTCACGTTTCCACCGTTCTTGACCCCCGCTCACCTCTGTGAGTGGAGCTATGGGCGATCAAAGACGATTTTATCATTGGCTCCAAATCGAAAAATGTTCGGTTCAGTATGCTCCATGTGACCTAAGGAGTCGTCCTGCAAAGTCTGAGACTCCTACGGCGATTTGACGTTTTTGGTCGAAAATGCGCTAAGACTAACACCTGGCACTCAAATGCCACTCGGATGTCAAAGTTGTCGCAGCGCATTGAAATTTTGCATGCGGGTAGACCTTGACCTGGAGGTCACGTTTCCACCGTTCTTGACCCCCGCTCACCTCTGTGAGTGGAGCTATGGGCGATCAAAGACGATTTTATCATTGGCTCCAAATCGAAAAATGTTCGGTTCAGTATGCTCCATGTGACCTAAGGAGTCGTCCTGCAAAGTCTGAGACTCCTACGGCGATTTGACGTTTTTGGTCGAAAATGCGCCTAAGACTAACACCTGGCACTCAAATGCCACTCGGATGTCAAAGTTGTCGCAGCGCATTGAAATTTTGCATGCGGGTAGACCTTGACCTGGAGGTCACGTTTCCACCGTTCTTGACCCCCGCTCACCTCTGTGAGTGGAGCTATGGGCGATCAAAGACGATTTTATCATTGGCTCCAAATCGAAAAATGTTCGGTTCAGTATGCTCCATGTGACCTAAGGAGTCGTCCTGCAAAGTCTGAGACTCCTACGGCGATTTGACGTTTTTGGTCGAAAATGCGCCTAAGACTAACACCTGGCACTCAAATGCCACTCGGATGTCAAAGTTGTCGCAGCGCATTGAAATTTTGCATGCGGGTAGACCTTGACCTGGAGGTCACGTTTCCACCGTTCTTGACCCCCGCTCACCTCTGTGAGTGGAGCTATGGGCGATCAAAGACGATTTTATCATTGGCTCCAAATCGAAAAATGTTCGGTTCAGTATGCTCCATGTGACCTAAGGAGTCGTCCTGCAAAGTCTGAGACTCCTACGGCGATTTGACGTTTTTGGTCGAAAATGCGCCTAAGACTAACACCTGGCAATCAAATGCCACTCGGATGTCAAAGTTGTCGCAGCGCATTGAAATTTTGCATGCGGGTAGACCTTGACCTGGAGGTCACGTTTCCACCGTTCTTGACCCCCGCTCACCTCTGTGAGTGGAGCTATGGGCGATCAAAGACGATTTTATCATTGGCTCCAAATCGAAAAATGTTCGGTTCAGTATGCTCCATGTGACCTAAGGAGTCGTCCTGCAAAGTCTGAGACTCCTACGGCGATTTGACGTTTTTGGTCGAAAATGCGCTAAGACTAACACCTGGCACTCAAATGCCACTCGGATGTCAAAGTTGTCGCAGCGCATTGAAATTTTGCATGCGGGTAGACCTTGACCTGGAGGTCACGTTTCCACCGTTCTTGACCCCCGCTCACCTCTGTGAGTGGAGCTATGGGCGATCAAAGACGATTTTATCATTGGCTCCAAATCGAAAAATGTTCGGTTCAGTATGCTCCATGTGACCTAAGGAGTCGTCCTGCAAAGTCTGAGACTCCTACGGCGATTTGACGTTTTTGGTCGAAAATGCGCCTAAGACTAACTAACACCTGGCACTCAAATGCCACTCGGATGTCAAAGTTGTCGCAGCGCATTGAAATTTTGCATGCGGGTAGACCTTGACCTGGAGGTCACGTTTCCACCGTTCTTGACCCCCGCTCACCTCTGTGAGTGGAGCTATGGGCGATCAAAGACGATTTTATCATTGGCTCCAAATCGAAAAATGTTCGGTTCAGTATGCTCCATGTGACCTAAGGAGTCGTCCTGCAAAGTCTGAGACTCCTACGGCGATTTGACGTTTTTGGTCGAAAATGCGCCTAAGACTAACACCTGGCACTCAAATGCCACTCGGATGTCAAAGTTGTCGCAGCGCATTGAAATTTTGCATGCGGGTAGACCTTGACCTGGAGGTCACGTTTCCACCGTTCTTGACCCCCGCTCACCTCTGTGAGTGGAGCTATGGGCGATCAAAGACGATTTTATCATTGGCTCCAAATCGAAAAATGTTCGGTTCAGTATGCTCCATGTGACCTAAGGAGTCGTCCTGCAAAGTCTGAGACTCCTACGGCGATTTGACGTTTTTGGTCGAAAATGCGCCTAAGACTAACTAACACCTGGCACTCAAATGCCACTCGGATGTCAAAGTTGTTGCAGCGCATTGAAATTTTGCATGCGGGTAGACCTTGACCTGGAGGTCACGTTTCCACCGTTCTTGACCCCCGCTCACCTCTGTGAGTGGAGCTATGGGCGATCAAAGACGATTTTATCATTGGCTCCAAATCGAAAAATGTTCGGTTCAGTATGCTCCATGTGACCTAAGGAGTCGTCCTGCAAAGTCTGAGACTCCTACGGCGATTTGACGTTTTTGGTCGAAAATGCGCCTAAGACACTCGGATGTCAAAGTTGTCGCAGCGCATTGAAATTTTGCATGCGGGTAGACCTTGACCTGGAGGTCACGTTTCCACCGTTCTTGACCCCCGCTCACCTCTGTGAGTGGAGCTATGGGCGATCAAAGACGATTTTATCATTGGCTCCAAATCGAAAAATGTTCGGTTCAGTATGCTCCATGTGACCTAAGGAGTCGTCCTGCAAAGTCTGAGACTCCTACGGCGATTTGACGTTTTTGGTCGAAAATGCGCCTAAGACTAACTAACACCTGGCACTCAAATGCCACTCGGATGTCAAAGTTGTCGCAGCGCATTGAAATTTTGCATGCGGGTAGACCTTGACCTGGAGGTCACGTTTCCACCGTTCTTGACCCCCGCTCACCTCTGTGAGTGGAGCTATGGGCGATCAAAGACGATTTTATCATTGGCTCCAAATCGAAAAATGTTCGGTTCAGTATGCTCCATGTGACCTAAGGAGTCGTCCTGCAAAGTCTGAGACTCCTACGGCGATTTGACGTTTTTGGTCGAAAATGCGCCTAAGACTAACACCTGGCACTCAAATGCCACTCGGATGTCAAAGTTGTCGCAGCGCATTGAAATTTTGCATGCGGGTAGACCTTGACCTGGAGGTCACGTTTCCACCGTTCTTGACCCCCGCTCACCTCTGTGAGTGGAGCTATGGGCGATCAAAGACGATTTTATCATTGGCTCCAAATCGAAAAATGTTCGGTTCAGTATGCTCCATGTGACCTAAGGAGTCGTCCTGCAAAGTCTGAGACTCCTACGGCGATTTGACGTTTTTGGTCGAAAATGCGCCTAAGACTAACACCTGGCACTCAAATGCCACTCGGATGTCAAAGTTGTCGCAGCGCATTGAAATTTTGCATGCGGGTAGACCTTGACCTGGAGGTCACGTTTCCACCGTTCTTGACCCCCGCTCACCTCTGTGAGTGGAGCTATGGGCGATCAAAGACGATTTTATCATTGGCTCCAAATCGAAAAATGTTCGGTTCAGTATGCTCCATGTGACCTAAGGAGTCGTCCTGCAAAGTCTGAGACTCCTACGGCGATTTGACGTTTTTGGTCGAAAATGCGCCTAAGACTAACACCTGGCACTCAAATGCCACTCGGATGTCAAAGTTGTCGCAGCGCATTGAAATTTTGCATGCGGGTAGACCTTGACCTGGAGGTCACGTTTCCACCGTTCTTGACCCCCGCTCACCTCTGTGAGTGGAGCTATGGGCGATCAAAGACGATTTTATCATTGGCTCCAAATCGAAAAATGTTCGGTTCAGTATGCTCCATGTGACCTAAGGAGTCGTCCTGCAAAAAGTCTGAGACTCCTACGGCGATTTGACGTTTTTGGTCGAAAATGCGCCTAAGACTAACACCTGGCACTCAAATGCCACTCGGATGTCAAAGTTGTCGCAGCGCATTGAAATTTTGCATGCGGGTAGACCTTGACCTGGAGGTCACGTTTCCACCGTTCTTGACCCCCGCTCACCTCTGTGAGTGGAGCTATGGGCGATCAAAGACGATTTTATCATTGGCTCCAAATCGAAAAATGTTCGGTTCAGTATGCTCCATGTGACCTAAGGAGTCGTCCTGCAAAGTCTGAGACTCCTACGGCGATTTGACGTTTTTGGTCGAAAATGCGCCTAAGACTAACTAACACCTGGCACTCAAATGCCACTCGGACGTCAAAGTTGTCGCAGCGCATTGAAATTTTGCATGCGGGTAGACCTTGACCTGGAGGTCACGTTTCCACCGTTCTTGACCCCCGCTCACCTCTGTGAGTGGAGCTATGGGCGATCAAAGACGATTTTATCATTGGCGCCAAATCGAAAAATGTTCGGTTCAGTATACTCCATGTGACCTAAGGAGTCGTCCTGCAAAGTCTGAGACTCCTACGGCGATTTGACGTTTTTGGTCGAAAATGCGCCTAAGACTAACACCTGGCACTCAAATGCCACTCGGATGTCAAAGTTGTCGCAGCGCATTGAAATTTTGCATGCGGGTAGACCTTGACCTGGAGGTCACGTTTCCACCGTTCTTGACCCCCGCTCACCTCTGTGAGTGGAGCTATGGGCGATCAAAGACGATTTTATCATTGGCTCCAAATCGAAAAATGTTCGGTTCAGTATGCTCCATGTGACCTAAGGAGTCGTCCTGCAAAGTCTGAGACTCCTACGGCGATTTGACGTTTTTGGTCGAAAATGCGCCTAAGACTAACACCTGGCACTCAAATGCCACTCGGATGTCAAAGTTGTCGCAGCGCATTGAAATTTTGCATGCGGGTAGACCTTGACCTGGAGGTCACGTTTCCACCGTTCTTGACCCCCGCTCACCTCTGTGAGTGGAGCTATGGGCGATCAAAGACGATTTTATCATTGGCTCCAAATCGAAAAATGTTCGGTTCAGTATGCTCCATGTGACCTAAGGAGTCGTCCTGCAAAGTCTGAGACTCCTACGGCGATTTGACGTTTTTGGTCGAAAATGCGCCTAAGACTAACACCTGGCACTCAAATGCCACTCGGATGTCAAAGTTGTCGCAGCGCATTGAAATTTTGCATGCGGGTAGACCTTGACCTGGAGGTCACGTTTCCACCGTTCTTGACCCCCGCTCACCTCTGTGAGTGGAGCTATGGGCGATCAAAGACGATTTTATCATTGGCTCCAAATCGAAAAATGTTCGGTTCAGTATGCTCCATGTGACCTAAGGAGTCGTCCTGCAAAGTCTGAGACTCCTACGGCGATTTGACGTTTTTGGTCGAAAATGCGCCTAAGACACCGTTCTTGACCCCCGCTCACCTCTGTGAGTGGAGCTATGGGCGATCAAAGACGATTTTATCATTGGCTCCAAATCGAAAAATGTTCGGTTCAGTATGCTCCATGTGACCTAAGGAGTCGTCCTGCAAAGTCTGAGACTCCTACGGCGATTTGACGTTTTTGGTCGAAAATGCGCCTAAGACTAACACCTGGCACTCAAATGCCACTCGGATGTCAAAGTTGTCGCAGCGCATTGAAATTTTGCATGCGGGTAGACCTTGACCTGGAGGTCACGTTTCCACCGTTCTTGACCCCCGCTCACCTCTGTGAGTGGAGCTATGGGCGATCAAAGACGATTTTATCATTGGCTCCAAATCGAAAAATGTTCGGTTCGGTATGCTCCATGTGACCTAAGGAGTCGTCCTGCAAAGTCTGAGACTCCTACGGCGATTTGACGTTTTTGGTCGAAAATGCGCCTAAGACTAACACCTGGCACTCAAATGCCACTCGGATGTCAAAGTTGTCGCAGCGCATTGAAATTTTGCATGCGGGTAGACCTTGACCTGGAGGTCACGTTTCCACCGTTCTTGACCCCCGCTCACCTCTGTGAGTGGAGCTATGGGCGATCAAAGACGATTTTATCATTGGCTCCAAATCGAAAAATGTTCGGTTCAGTATGCTCCATGTGACCTAAGGAGTCGTCCTGCAAAGTCTGAGACTCCTACGGCGATTTGACGTTTTTGGTCGAAAATGCGCCTAAGACTAACACCTGGCACTCAAATGCCACTCGGATGTCAAAGTTGTCGCAGCGCATTGAAATTTTGCATGCGGGTAGACCTTGACCTGGAGGTCACGTTTCCACCGTTCTTGACCCCCGCTCACCTCTGTGAGTGGAGCTATGGGCGATCAAAGACGATTTTATCATTGGCTCCAAATCGAAAAATGTTCGGTTCAGTATGCTCCATGTGACCTAAGGAGTCGTCCTGCAAAGTCTGAGACTCCTACGGCGATTTGACGTTTTTGGTCGAAAATGCGCCTAAGACTAACACCTGGCACTCAAATGCCACTCGGATGTCAAAGTTGTCGCAGCGCATTGAAATTTTGCATGCGGGTAGACCTTGACCTGGAGGTCACGTTTCCACCGTTCTTGACCCCCGCTCACCTCTGTGAGTGGAGCTATGGGCGATCAAAGACGATTTTATCATTGGCTCCAAATCGAAAAATGTTCGGTTCAGTATGCTCCATGTGACCTAAGGAGTCGTCCTGCAAAGTCTGAGACTCCTACGGCGATTTGACGTTTTTGGTCGAAAATGCGCCTAAGACTAACACCTGGCACTCAAATGCCACTCGGATGTCAAAGTTGTCGCAGCGCATTGAAATTTTGCATGCGGGTAGACCTTGACCTGGAGGTCACGTTTCCACCGTTCTTGACCCCCGCTCACCTCTGTGAGTGGAGCTATGGGCGATCAAAGACGATTTTATCATTGGCTCCAAATCGAAAAATGTTCGGTTCAGTATGCTCCATGTGACCTAAGGAGTCGTCCTGCAAAGTCTGAGACTCCTACGGCGATTTGACGTTTTTGGTCGAAAATGCGCCTAAGACACCGTTCTTGACCCCCGCTCACCTCTGTGAGTGGAGCTATGGGCGATCAAAGACGATTTTATCATTGGCTCCAAATCGAAAAATGTTCGGTTCAGTATGCTCCATGTGACCTAAGGAGTCGTCCTGCAAAGTCTGAGACTCCTACGGCGATTTGACGTTTTTGGTCGAAAATGCGCCTAAGACTAACACCTGGCACTCAAATGCCACTCGGATGTCAAAGTTGTCGCAGCGCATTGAAATTTTGCATGCGGGTAGACCTTGACCTGGAGGTCACGTTTCCACCGTTCTTGACCCCCGCTCACCTCTGTGAGTGGAGCTATGGGCGATCAAAGACGATTTTATCATTGGCTCCAAATCGAAAAATGTTCGGTTCGGTATGCTCCATGTGACCTAAGGAGTCGTCCTGCAAAGTCTGAGACTCCTACGGCGATTTGACGTTTTTGGTCGAAAATGCGCCTAAGACTAACACCTGGCACTCAAATGCCACTCGGATGTCAAAGTTGTCGCAGCGCATTGAAATTTTGCATGCGGGTAGACCTTGACCTGGAGGTCACGTTTCCACCGTTCTTGACCCCCGCTCACCTCTGTGAGTGGAGCTATGGGCGATCAAAGACGATTTTATCATTGGCTCCAAATCGAAAAATGTTCGGTTCAGTATGCTCCATGTGACCTAAGGAGTCGTCCTGCAAAGTCTGAGACTCCTACGGCGATTTGACGTTTTTGGTCGAAAATGCGCCTAAGACTAACACCTGGCACTCAAATGCCACTCGGATGTCAAAGTTGTCGCAGCGCATTGAAATTTTGCATGCGGGTAGACCTTGACCTGGAGGTCACGTTTCCACCGTTCTTGACCCCCGCTCACCTCTGTGAGTGGAGCTATGGGCGATCAAAGACGATTTTATCATTGGCTCCAAATCGAAAAATGTTCGGTTCAGTATGCTCCATGTGACCTAAGGAGTCGTCCTGCAAAGTCTGAGACTCCTACGGCGATTTGACGTTTTTGGTCGAAAATGCGCCTAAGACTAACACCTGGCACTCAAATGCCACTCGGATGTCAAAGTTGTCGCAGCGCATTGAAATTTTGCATGCGGGTAGACCTTGACCTGGAGGTCACGTTTCCACCGTTCTTGACCCCCGCTCACCTCTGTGAGTGGAGCTATGGGCGATCAAAGACGATTTTATCATTGGCTCCAAATCGAAAAATGTTCGGTTCAGTATGCTCCATGTGACCTAAGGAGTCGTCCTGCAAAGTCTGAGACTCCTACGGCGATTTGACGTTTTTGGTCGAAAATGCGCCTAAGACTAACACCTGGCACTCAAATGCCACTCGGATGTCAAAGTTGTCGCAGCGCATTGAAATTTTGCATGCGGGTAGACCTTGACCTGGAGGTCACGTTTCCACCGTTCTTGACCCCCGCTCACCTCTGTGAGTGGAGCTATGGGCGATCAAAGACGATTTTATCATTGGCTCCAAATCGAAAAATGTTCGGTTCAGTATGCTCCATGTGACCTAAGGAGTCGTCCTGCAAAGTCTGAGACTCCTACGGCGATTTGACGTTTTTGGTCGAAAATGCGCCTAAGACACCGTTCTTGACCCCCGCTCACCTCTGTGAGTGGAGCTATGGGCGATCAAAGACGATTTTATCATTGGCTCCAAATCGAAAAATGTTCGGTTCAGTATGCTCCATGTGACCTAAGGAGTCGTCCTGCAAAGTCTGAGACTCCTACGGCGATTTGACGTTTTTGGTCGAAAATGCGCCTAAGACTAACACCTGGCACTCAAATGCCACTCGGATGTCAAAGTTGTCGCAGCGCATTGAAATTTTGCATGCGGGTAGACCTTGACCTGGAGGTCACGTTTCCACCGTTCTTGACCCCCGCTCACCTCTGTGAGTGGAGCTATGGGCGATCAAAGACGATTTTATCATTGGCTCCAAATCGAAAAATGTTCGGTTCAGTATGCTCCATGTGACCTAAGGAGTCGTCCTGCAAAGTCTGAGACTCCTACGGCGATTTGACGTTTTTGGTCGAAAATGCGCCTAAGACTAACACCTGGCAATCAAATGCCAGTCGGATGTCAAAGTTGTCGCAGCGCATTGAAATTTTGCATGCGGGTAGACCTTGACCTGGAGGTCACGTTTCCACCGTTCTTGACCCCCGCTCACCTCTGTGAGTGGAGCTATGGGCGATCAAAGACGATTTTATCATTGGCTCCAAATCGAAAAATGTTCGGTTCAGTATGCTCCATGTGACCTAAGGAGTCGTCCTGCAAAGTCTGAGACTCCTACGGCGATTTGACGTTTTTGGTCGAAAATGCGCCTAAGACTAACACCTGGCACTCAAATGCCACTCGGATGTCAAAGTTGTCGCAGCGCATTGAAATTTTGCATGCGGGTAGACCTTGACCTGGAGGTCACGTTTCCACCGTTCTTGACCCCCGCTCACCTCTGTGAGTGGAGCTATGGGCGATCAAAGACGATTTTATCATTGGCTCCAAATCGAAAAATGTTCGGTTCAGTATGCTCCATGTGACCTAAGGAGTCGTCCTGCAAAGTCTGAGACTCCTACGGCGATTTGACGTTTTTGGTCGAAAATGCGCCTAAGACTAACACCTGGCACTCAAATGCCACTCGGATGTCAAAGTTGTCGCAGCGCATTGAAATTTTGCATGCGGGTAGACCTTGACCTGGAGGTCACGTTTCCACCGTTCTTGACCCCCGCTCACCTCTGTGAGTGGAGCTATGGGCGATCAAAGACGATTTTATCATTGGCTCCAAATCGAAAAATGTTCGGTTCAGTATGCTCCATGTGACCTAAGGAGTCGTCCTGCAAAGTCTGAGACTCCTACGGCGATTTGACGTTTTTGGTCGAAAATGCGCCTAAGACTAACACCTGGCACTCAAATGCCACTCGGATGTCAAAGTTGTCGCAGCGCATTGAAATTTTGCATGCGGGTAGACCTTGACCTGGAGGTCACGTTTCCACCGTTCTTGACCCCCGCTCACCTCTGTGAGTGGAGCTATGGGCGATCAAAGACGATTTTATCATTGGCTCCAAATCGAAAAATGTTCGGTTCAGTATGCTCCATGTGACCTAAGGAGTCGTCCTGCAAAGTCTGAGACTCCTACGGCGATTTGACGTTTTTGGTCGAAAATGCGCCTAAGACTAACACCTGGCGCTGAAATGCCACTCGGATTTCAAAGTTGTCGCAGCGCATTGTGCACTTGTATGGAGAAGCACAATGTGTTTCTAAGCAACGAAGTGCACTGTGCTCTTGTGTGGAGAAGTATAATGTGTTTTTAAGCAACGAAGTACACTGTGCTCTTGCGTGGAGAAGTACAATTTGTTTTTTTGCGACGAAGTGCACTGTGTTTGTGTGCGACGAAGTGCAATGTGTTGTTGTGTTGTGAAGTACAATGTGTTGTGTGGGGAAGTACAATGTGTTTTTGTGCGACGAAGTACCCTGTGTTGTTGTGTCGTGAAGTACAATGTGTTGTGTTGGGAGTATAATTAGATGTGTTGTGAAGTACAATCTGTTGTGTGATGAAGTACAATGTGTTGCTGTGTGGTGAAGTACAATGTGTTGGGTGATAAAGGACAATGTGTTGTGTTGTGAAGTACAATGTGCTGTGTGGTGAAGTACAGTGTTGCTGTGTGGTGAAGTACAATGTGTTGTTGTGTGGTGAAGGACAATGTATTGCACGGTGTAGTATAATGTGTTGTGTGGTGAAGTACAATGTGTTGTGTCGTGAAGTACAATGCGTTGTGTTGAAGTACAGTGTGTTGTGTGGTGAAGTACCATGTTTTGTGTGGTGAAGTTCAATGTGTTGTGTGGTGAAGTACAGTGTGTTGTGTGGTGAAGCACAATGTGTAGTGTGATAAAGGACAATGTGTTGTGTTGTGAAGTACAATGTGTTGTGTGGTGAAGTTCAATGTGTTGTGTGGTGAAGCACAATGTGTTGTGTGATAAAGGACAATGTGTTGTGTTGTGAAGTACAATGTGTTGTGTGGTAAAGTTCAATTTGTTATATGGGGAAGTACAATGTTTTGTGTGGTGAAGTAGAGTGTGTTGTGTGGTGAAGTAAAATTTCTTGTTGTGTGGTGAAGTAAAATGTGGTGTTGTGTGGTGAAGTACAGTGTGTTGTGTGGTGATGTACAGTGTGTTGTGTGGTGAAGTACAATGTGTTGTGTGTTGAAGTAAAATGTGTTGTTGTGTGGTGAAGTAGAGTGTGTTGTTGTGTGGTGAAGTACAGTGTGTTGTGTTGTGAAGTACAATGTGTTCTGTCGTGAAGTGGACAATGTTGTTTGGTGGAGTGCAATGTGTTGTGTGGTTAAGTACCATGTGTTGTGTGGTGAAGCACAATGTGTTGTATGGGGAAGTACAATGTGTTGTGTGGTGAAGTACCATGTGTTGTGTGTGGTGAAGTCCCATGTGTTGTGTGTGGTGAAGTTCAATTTGTTATATGGGGAAGTACAATGTGTTGTGTGGTGAAGTACAGTGTGTTGTGTGGTGAAGTAAAATGTGTTGTTGTGTGGTGAAGTAAAATGTGTTGTTGTGTGGTGAAGTACAGTGTGTTGTGTGATGAAGTACAGTGTGTTGTGTGGTGGAGTACAATGTGTTGTGTGTTGAAGTAAAATGTGTTGTTGTGTGGTGAAGTACAGTGTGTTGTTGTGTGGTGAAGTACAGTGTGTTGTGTTGTGAAGTACAATGTGTTCTGTGGTGAAGTGGAAAATGTTGTTTGGTGGAGTGCAATGTGTTCTGTCGTGAAGTGCAATGTGTTCTGTCGTGAAGTGGAAAATGTTGTTTGGTGGAGTGCAATGTGTTCTGTCGTGAAGTGCAATGTCTTCTGTCGTGAAGTGCACTGTATTGTGTGGTGGAGTGCAATATGTTGTGTAGTGGAGTGCAATATGTTTTCTGGTGAAGTGCCATGTACCATTTGGTGAAGTGCAATGTGTTCTGTGGTGGAGTGCAATGTGTTGTGTGGTGGAGTGCAATGTGTTCTGTCGTAACGTGCAATTTGTTGTGTAGTAGAGTGCAATGTGTTGTGTAGTAGAGTTCAATTTGTTGTGTGGTGAAGTACAGTGTGTTGTGTTGTGAAGTGCAATGTGTTCTGTCGTAAAGTGGAAAATGTTGTTTGGTAGAGTGCAATGTGTTTTGTGGTTGAGTGCAATGTGTTCTGTTGTGAAGTGCAATGTGTTCTGTCGTGAAGTGAACTGTATTGTGTGGTGGAGTGCAATAGGTTGTGTAGTGGAGTGCAATATGTTTTGTGGTGAAGTGCCATGTACCGTTTGGTGAAGTGCAATATGTTTTGTGGTGAAGTGCCATGTACCGTTTGGTGAAGTGCAATGTGTTCTGTCGTGAAGTGCAATGTGTTGTGTGGTGGAGTGCAATGTGTTGTGTGGTGGAGTGCAATGTGTTGTGTGGTGGAGTGCAATGTTTTGTGTGGTGGAGTGCAATGTGTTGTGTGGTGAAGTGCAATGTGTTCTGTCGTGAAGTGCAATGTGTTGTGGGGTGGAGTGCAATGTGTTGTGTAGTGGAGTGCAATGTGTTGTGTGGTGGAGTGCAATGTGTTGTGTGGTGGAGTGCAATGTTTTGTGTGGTGGAGTGCAATGTGTTGTGTGGTGAAGTGCAATGTGTTCTGTCGTGAAGTGCAATGTGTTGTGTGGTGGAGTGCAATGTGTTGTGTGGTGGAGTGCAATGTGTTGTGTGGTGGAGTGCAATGTTTTGTGTGGTGGAGTGCAATGTGTTGTGTGGTGAAGTGCAATGTGTTCTGTCGTGAAGTGCAATGTGTTGTGGGGTGGAGTGCACTGTGTTGTGTAGTGGAGTGCAATGTGTTGTGTGGTGGAGTGCAATGTGTTGTGGGGTGGATTGCAATGTGTTGTCGGATTGAGTGCAATGTCTTGTGTGGGGGAGTGCAATGTGTTATGTCGTGATGTGCAATGTGTTGTGTGGTGGAGTGCAATGTGTTGTTTCGTGAAGTCCAATGTATTATGTGGTGGAGTGCAATGTGTTGTGTGGTGGAGTGAATGTGTTGTGTGGTGGAGTGCAATGTGTGGTGTTGTGGAGTGCAATGTGTTCTGCCGTGAAGTGCAATGTGTTGTTTGGTGGAGGGCAATGTGTTGTGTGGTGAAGTGCAATGTGTTCTGTCGTGAAGTGCAATGTGTTCTGTCGTGAAGTGCAATGTGTTGTTTGGTGGAGGGCAATGTGTTGTGGGGTGGAGTGCAATGTGTTGTGTAGTGGAGTGCAATGTGTTGTGTGGTGGAGTGTAATGTGTTGTGGGGTGGAGTGCAATGTGTTGTCGGATTGAGTGCAATGTCTTGTGTGGGGGAGTGCAATGTGTTCTGTCGTGATGTGCAATGTGTTGTGTGGTGGAGTGCAATGTGTTGTTTCGTGAAGTCCAATGTGTTATGTGGTGGAGTGCAATGTGTTGTGTGGTGGAGTGAATGTGTTGTGTGGTGGAGTGCAATGTGTTCTGTCGTGATGTGCAATGTGTTGTGTGGTGGAGTGCAATGTGTTGTTTCGTGAAGTCCAATGTGTTATGTGGTGGAGTGCAATGTGTTGTGTGGTGGAGTGAATGTGTTGTGTGTTGGAGGGAATGTGTTGTGTGTTGGAGGGCAATGTGTTGTGTGTTGGAGTGCAATGTGTTGTGTGTTGGAGGGCAATGTGTTGTGTGGTGGAGGGCAATGTGTTGTGTGGTGGAGTGCAATGTGTTGTGTGGTGGAGTGCAATGGGTTGTGTGGTGGAGGGCAATGTGTTGTGTGGTGGAGGGCAATGTGTTGTGTGGTGGAGGGCAATGTGTTGTGTGGTGGAGGGCAATGTGTTGTGGGGTGGAGGGCAATGTGTCGTGTGGTGGAGGGCAATGTGTTGTGGGTGGAGTGCAATGTGTTGTGTGGTGGAGGGCAATGTGTTGTGTGGTGGAGGGCAATGTGTTGTGGGGTGGAGTGCAATATGTTGTGTAGTGGAGTGGGGTGTGGTGTGTGGTGGAGTGTAAAGTGTTGTGTCGTGAAGTACAGTGTTTGTTTTTCGTAAAGTACAGTGTGTTGTGTCGTGCAGTGTGATGTGTCGTGAAGTGCAGTGTGTTCTGTCGTGAAGTGCAATGTGTAGTGTGACGGAGTGCAATGTTGTGTGTTGTGAAGAACAATGTGCTGTGGTGAAGTACGTAGTGTTGTCTGGTGAAGTAGAATGTCTTGTGTGAGGCGCATAACAATGTGTTGTGGGGAAAAGTGCAATGTGTTGTCTTGTGAAGTACAATGTGTTGTGTGGTGGAGAGCAGTGTGTTCTGTTGTGGAGTACAATGTGTTGTGTGTTAAGTACAATGTGTTGTTTGTGGTGAAGTACGATGTGGTTTGTGGTTAAGTACAATATGCTGTATCGTGAATTACAATGTGTTGTTTGGTGAAGTACAATATGTTGTCTTGTGAAGTACAATGTGTTGTGTGGTAAAGTGCAATGTGCTGTCTCGTGAAGTGCAATGTGTTGTGTGACGAAGTACAGTGTGTTGCGGGTGGTGAAGTACACTGTGTCGTTGTGTGGTGAAGTACGATGTGGTTTTTGGTTAAGTACAATATGCTGTATCGTGAATTACAATGTGTTGTGTTGTGAAGTACAAAGTGTTGTGTGGTGAAGTACAATCGGGCGTTTCTGTTTATTTACAATTCGTATTTCAGGTTCAACACATAACGTGACGAAGACAGTAGATACTTTACATCGTCGTTGAACCCCACGAGTAGGTGTTTGGTGGTAACAGATTAAGTTTAGGTGAAATGGGGTTTAACGTCGCGTCCTAGATTATATTGCACTGATATAGCGACGTATGTGGTTCTGCTTATACTAGTCCGGACTAATGCCGGTTTTATAGTGCTAGCCCACTGACATACCAGTCGCAGTTTAACATGAATGCCCCACTCAGACACAGTCTACTGACTCCGAGCCGACCAGCCCTTGTTTTAACCCCTCGAGCACCAGGCAGGGTAACAACAAGTAACATTTGTTAACATATTTTGGTATGACGCGGCCGAGGCTCGAACCCACAGGACAACAAAGACGGTTCTAACAGATTAAGAATATTAAACATATCACACCCATATAGATTGAAGAGAGAGATTTTAGACTGTTAAACAAGATTTATTTAGTACTAGTGATTGTTACAAAACCAAGAACATAAGTAACTAAAATACACTGCAGTATCACAAACTACCAAAATAGTGATTAGACGAATATTTAGATTATCATAAGTGTTATTATTACCCATTGTGTTAGAAATAACCGAGTTAATAAAAATTGTATGTGCAATATAGTCCAAATATCACTTCACGCGCACCATTGTATTGTTTGAGTCATCCCTACGCCATCTTTGCCGTCATTCCAATGCTATTCTGACGTCATGTCGGAAGGACGTCTCACTAGAAACAACATCATAGCTGCAGATGGCTGACGTCATTCGACTATCGTGTTTTTTTAAGGCGGCGGTTGTGATCAGTGCAAAGGAAACTCAAAACGATTAAGAAATAATGGGTAATAAATAAATTATTGCAAGTGCGTCATACTGATTGTAGGAAACTCGTGAAAGAATTCATGTGTTAACCCCGCTCTCGCTCATAAAATACAAGAATTCAGATACTCGTTTCGTAAAATCAGTAAAATCTCTATATATAATGGAGCGGTTCTGATTTTAAACATAAACAGTCATTATACTTGATATTCTAAAGGCGTGTTTACCTGCAAATGCTGTCTTTATCCTACTTAAAACATCATTCAACAATATGCAAGCTTACCATTCATTCTCGTTCTTAAGCAAATTCATAAGACACCTTTACAGGAACCCCAAAAAGCTAGCAACTTTCTTTATGCCGCCCACGAGTTGTGCAAATATGCCCGACCCATCATCCTTTGCCTCATCCCTTGCCATGCCTCTTGCTACCTCCTCCAGCCTACGGGCTTGTGATTCCCTCTCAGCCCTCATATCATCCTGCATCTTTTCAAGCTCAGACTGTTTTTTCTTCTGAAGCTGCATCACCTCCTCTCTATGTTCCCCTTCACGTTTTCTATTCTCCTTCTCCAATCTCATAATTTTAGCATCCCTCTCCCTTCTTTCGACTTCAATTCTCTCCACGGTCTCATTCAATTCCTCCTCCCTTCTTCGTCTGTCTTCTTCCATTCTATCCATCATTTTTAACATCGCCTCATCCCTGTCTTTCTCTCCTTTCTCCATTTCTTTCCTCCTCTCATCCTCATACTTTATCCTGTCAACTTCTATCTGCTTCCTCTCCCGATCAGCCTTCGCAAGTTTATTCTGCAGCTCATTCACAGCTCCCTGGTACCTTGTCTTGTCATCTAAGCCTTTCCGTTCCATCGCCTGTAGCTGTGTCTTAAGTTCAGTCATCTTCTCATCCTGACTTTGCGTCATCTCATCATACTTGACCTTGATGCTCTGTTCTATCATCTCCCGCTCTGCCTGCTGCTGTTCCTCCAGTTTCTTCTTCAGTTCCTGTTCTCGTTCTTTCATCAGTGATTCGGCTTTACGATACATTTCAGTTGTGTAACATCGTCCACCATTGGACGACACCAGCCTATCAATCCCCTGGAGGAAATGCTTCACCCATTCTTCCTTCTCAATGTCAGACATGAAGTTGTTGAGAGCATAGTAACGACCTTTACAGTCAGCAATCAGTTTCCTCAAAGGACCAGGGCTATCCTGGATAAAGGTCTCAATGGTCATCCCATGCTGGTCCAGGTCATCTTTTCCCGTGAAAACAACAACGAGGTAGTTCAAAACGTCTTTCCCAAAGACCTTCATGAAATACTGGACAGTCTGTTGTTCTTCCTCTGTAAAACGGTTCAGTCTGGTAACCAGGACAATAGAGTGAAGTCCAGGAGAGGTCATCGCCACACACTTCATGATTTCTCTAGACGACATTTCGTTTGTCATTCCTGTGTCAAACAATCCAGGAGTGTCCACAATCTGAATATGTCGATCGAACCTTCTCACCATTTCCTGTTGACACTGTTTGGTTATAGATGCACCGCAGAGTTTCGACACGAACGCCTGAGTTCCAGCCAGTGTGTTTCCTGTGGCACTCTTTCCAGATCCAGTCTTCCCAATTAAAACTATCCTCGTCTCATCCTTCACAAAACTCCTCCCGGCATAAAGACTCTCAAGAAATGCTGAAAACATTCAAATACAATTTGTAGTTTTCTCAACATATTTTATCATAAAGTTATTTGCTGTAGTTGACATGGGGAAGAAAGACCGCAGGTGAATATCAGAAATACGTGGATTAACAAACCTTCATTGTGAGGCATCGATTCCTCTCTCTGTCCTGGTACTAGGTCTCTCCAAGGATCTGCAATGGCAACACGTTCTGGTAGAAAGGTTGTTAATAATCTTAACCTTCTCTTTCGTAAATAATCACCAAACATTTGAAACAGTTGTAATTATAGACAAAAGGAATTTCTTTATAATCGAGATTGGTTATAGTCTTGCTTTGGTGTTTTATATTTGGTGGGCTTGTGGGCAGCCTCTTCTAACTTATTTCTAACTCCAGTCTAAGTTGTTGGGAGCATAAGAAAACACCGATATATCTACAAGGATCTTAAATGGGAACACATTGTGATAAAATAATTGCAATGAACTTAACGTTTCTTTCAGAAGTGAGTCACCAAGCATCAGTAGTGTTTGTAGACAGAAACTCTTGTCAAGTATTACCAGGATGCATCATAGAGAATCCACACCCTTACTTTCCTCACTCTTGTTATGTAGTAGACAGGATTCCGATTAATGTCAAAGATACACATGTATAATGGGTATGTTGTACGGAAGAACATAAGACAATAAACCATATTCCTTTGAAGCATCTACGAAATGGATAGCAAACTGCCATATTAACAGCTCAGACAATTCCTTCGTTGAGACCAGTTTCTTGGCTAAAAGTGCGGCGTAAATCCCACCTCACTCACTTGTCAAGAGCACCATGCATTGTCTCTGGTCGACCTCGTTAAGTTCTACACGTCGTTCATTTCCAGTAGAAGTTCAGGTGGGGCAAATTTATTTATAGTTATGTTCGAGATAGAAATAGGATTTTACGTTTATAAATACAAACACAAATTGAAATATGTTTATTTGTGTGTTTATCGCCGCACTCAGCAATATTCCAGCTGTATGACGGCGTTGTGTAAGTCATCGAGTCTGGACCAGACAATGCAGTGATTGATATTGTGATCGACTTTCCACGCCGTCAGGTACGATGAAGCTCTATGAACAAAGTCATCGATCCTGACCATCCAATCCATTTGGTCGCCTCTTACGACCAGCACAGGTGGCTGGGATACCAGTTCTAAAACAAAATCCCCAGATGATGTTGTCAAATCGTATAAATAATTAGCATTATAGCTTCACAGACTGCTCATGAAATCATTAACATAATCACAAAACCGTAGACATACGAAATCAGTGACATAAATGAACCCAATAATGCAACACTTTATTATCAGATCCTATCAGGAAGCGGTAATCAGCTGGTGGGCGTGTACTACCTTCGAAAATTGCTTGTTCAGCCAATCAAATGGCATGGCATCCCTTGCAAGGTTTACATTTATTCAGTATTCCATAACCTGACCTGCATATGGCAAAAATGGGTTTAAACGCAAACTTATCAAACGGGAATAAAGAGTTAAAAATGACAGGTAACAAAAGTAGTTGAGTTTATTAGTCTTATGTATACTGTGTGGGACTTGCATTGGATACCAGCAAGAGGAGCGTCCACTGATACAGATCAGAATGACGTGTTCACAGGATGGAACAGGAGCTTCCACCTCCAGACCGTTTTCTTGCATTTTCCCTTGCCTGTTCATCAAGTCTTCGTTGAAAAATATCTTGTTGCTTTTTCTGTTCTTCTCTCATATTTGTAAGCTCCTTTTGTCTCTCTTTCTCAAGCTGCTTAAGTTCCAGCCTCTGTTTCTCTCTTTCTTTTTCCCTCTCAGCTTCCCTCAACCTTGCATCTTCCTCCCGCTTCTTCCTTTCATTCTCAAAAAGTTTCATCTTTTTCTCCATTTCAAGTTCTCTCTTCTTTCTATCTTCCTCCATCTTGTCCATCATCATAATCATTGCCTTGTTCCTGTCCTCCTCTTTCTTCTCCATCTCCTTCCTCCTCTCTTCTTCCCACTTCCTTCTATCAACCTCAATTTGCTTTCTCTCAGCTTCAGTTCTGTCGAGTTTTTGTTTCAGATGTTCCACTGCCTGCTGATGCATTTTCTGTTCCTCTTTGCCCGCCTCCTGCACCACCTGCAGGTGATTCTGCAGACCCTGCATCTTGATGTCCTGATCCTGCAACACGCCATCATACTTTTCCTTGATGCTGCGCGCAACTGCTTCTCGTTCTTCTCTCTTTGCTTCCTCCAGCTTCCTCCTTTCTTCCTCCTCTCGTTTCTTCACTATGGCTTCTGCCTTCTTGAACATAACAGTTGTGTAACATTTACCGCCATTGGATTGCACCATTTCGTCAATGTTGGCAATGAGTTGTTTTACAAATGCTTCCTTCTCCTCTTTTGACGCCCTGTTATTGAGAGTCATGTATCTGTTGTTGCATTCTGCCAGCACCCGCTGAAGCTCTGGTGGAGCCGTCTTCACATAGTTCTCCACGGTGGTCTCCTCTGCATCCAAGTCATCCTTGCCAGTGAAGATAACCATGAGGTAATCCTTCACTCCCTCTCCAAACACCTTCTTGAAATAGTTTACAGTTTTATTCTCTTCTTCTGTAAACCTCCCAATTTTGATGACAAGAAACACAGCATGGATGCCCGGTGATGTCAGCAGCACACATCTCTTGATTTCCTTAGTTGTATCGGCCTTAGATGCGTGTGTATCAAACAACCCAGGGGTGTCCACGACCAGAATGTGTCTGTCAGATCTCTTGAACATGACTTCTTTACATCTGGCTGTAACGGAAGATCCGCTCAACTTGGACTCAAACGTCTTCTGCCCTGTGATAGTGTTACCCGTGGCACTCTTCCCAGATCCCGTCTTCCCTATCAGGACAATCCTCATTTCATCTCGGACAAAACTCCTCTTGCTGTAGAGTTCTTTTGCAAAACCTTAAATGATAAATGCAAAGCATAAACGACAGTGACTAAACTGTCTCGAATATCAGCAACAGATTCCATCGAGTGTAACCGCTGTTACGTATGCATGGATTACATTCTGTTAAATCGTCCAGATATCCTTAACGATATGTTACTCAACACTGTACAAATGCGAAGCTATAATTATGCAAAAGATAAAATGTTAAGGTATGGACGTGTAGGACGTGGGCCAGATATGAGTGACGATTAGGTATAGATGTGTAGGACATTGGGCAGAGATGAGTGCAGTTAAGGTATAGATGTGTAGGACGTGGGGCAGAGATGAGTGCAGTTAAGGTATAGATGTGTAGGACATTGGGCAGAGATGAGTGCAGCTAAGGTATAGATGTGTAGGACGTGGGGCAGAGATGAGTGCAGTTAAGGTATAGATGTGTAGGACATTGGGCAGAGATGAGTGCAGTTAAGGTATAGATGTGTAGGACATTGGGCAGAGATGAGTGCAGTTAAGGTATGGATGTGTAGAACGTGGGCCAGATATGAGTGACGATTAGGTATAGATGTGTAGGACATTGGGCAGAGATGAGTGCAGTTAAGGTATAGATGTGTAGGACGTGGGGCAGAGATGAGTGCAGTTAAGGTATAGATGTGTAGGACATTGGGCAGAGATGAGTGCAGTTAAGGTATAGATGTGTAGGACATTGGGCAGAGATGAGTGCAGTTAAGGTATAGATGTGTAGGACATTGGGCAGAGATGAGTGCAGTTAAGGTATAGATGTGTAGGACGTGGGGCAGAGATAAAAGACATTAAGGTATAGATGTGTAGGACATTGGGCAGAGATGAGTGCAGTTAAGGTATAGATGTGTAGGACGTGGGGCAGAGATAAAATACATTAAGGTATAGATGTGTAGGACGTGGACTAGAGATGAGTGAAGTTAAGGTATAGATGTGTAGGACGTGGGCTGCATATGTGTAAAGTTTAGGTATAGATGTATAGGACATGGGCTAGCGATGAGTGAAATTAAGGTATAGATCTGAAGGACGTAGGCTACAGATGAGAGAACTTAAGGTATATATGTGTAGGACGTGGGCTGCATATGTGTAAAGTTTATGTATAGATGTATAGGACGTGGGCTAGAGATGAGTGAAGTTAAGGTATAGATCTGAAGGACATAGGCTACAGATGAGAGAAGTTAAGGTATAGATGAGTAGGACGTGGGCTAGAGATGAGTGAAGTTAAGGTATAGATGTGTAGGAGGTAGGCTAGAGATGAGTGAAGTTAAGGTATATATGTGTAGGACGTGGGCTGCATATGTGCAAAGTTAAGGTATAGATGTATAGGACGTGGGCTAGAGATGAGTGAAGTTAAGGTATAGATGTATAGGACGTGTGCTAGAGATGAGTGAAGTTAAGGTATATATGTGTAGGACGTGGGCTGCATATGTGCAAAGTTAAGGTATAGATGTATAGGACGTGGGCTAGAGATGAGAGAACTTAAGGTATATATGTGTAGGACGTGGGCTGCATATGTGTAAAGTTTAGGTATAGATGTATAGGACGTGTGCTAGAGATGAGGGAAGTTAATGTATAGATGTGAAGGGTGTAGGCTAGAGATGCGGTTGTCGGCATGGGATGCGTCAGGGAAGACTTACCGTCATCATAGTCGCTATCTTTGGACTCCAGTTCAAAATTCTCCGTCTCTGAAATGAAGGAGTGTGAAAAACTCACCAAGAAGAAAGTGATTAAAGGCTTTCTTATGTCAACATGTTTTTTAGTTATTTAATGACTGAAAACTAACTAAAATATATATGGTAACACTGTGTCTTTTCGAGAACTACATACATACACCCTCCAGACATACATACACCCTCAACATATTATTTAACACCAACGTGATGTCTCTTAAGCCTATGAACCCCCCAGTTACTGAAATCATAGGTCAGGGTCAGGCTCAGTTGAAATAATAGGTCAGGGTCAAAGTCAGGTTATATCAAGGATCAAAGCCAAAGTCAGGTTATATCATGGGTCAGAGCCAAAGTCAGGTGATATCAAGGATCAAAGCCAAAGTCAGGTTATATCATTGGTCGGGGTCAAAGTCAGGTTATATCATGGGTCGGGTTCAAAGTAAGGTTATCTCATGGGTCAGAGCCAAAGTCAGGTTATATCATGGATCAAAGCCTAAGTCAGGTTATATCCTGGGTCGGGGTCAAAGTCAGGTTATATCAAGGATCAAAGCCAAAGTCAGGTTATATCATGGGTCGGGGCCAAAGTCAGGTTATATCAAGGATCAAAGCCAAAGTCAGGTTATATCATGGGTCGGGGTCAAAGTCAGGTTATATCAAGGATCAAAGCCAAAGTCAGGTTATATCATGGGTCGGGGTCAAAGTCAGGTTATAGCAAGGATCAAAGCCAAATTCAGGTTATATCATGGGTCGGGGTCAAAGTCAGGTTATATCATGGATCAAAGCCAAAGTCAGGTTATATCCTGGGTCGGGGTCAAAGTCAGGTTATATCATGGATCAAAACCAAAGTCAGGTTATATCATGGGTCGGGGTCAAAGTCAGGTTATATCAAGGATCAAAGCCAAAATCAGGTTATATCATGGGTCAGAGCCAAAGTCTGGTTATATCATGCGTCAGGGTCAGAGTCAGGTTATGTCCTGGGTCAGGGTCAAAGTCAGGTTATATCCTGGGTCGGTGTCAAAGTCAGGTTATATCCTGGGTCAGAGCCAAAGTCAGGTTATATCATGGGTCAAAGCCAAAGTCAGGTTATATCATGGGTCAGGGTCAAAGTCAGGTTATATCAAGGATCAAAGCCAAAGTCGGGCTATATAATGGGTCGGGGCCAAAGTCAGGTTATATCATGGGTCGGGGTCAAAGTCAGGTTATGTCAAGGATCAAAGCCAAATTCAGGTGATATCATGGGTCGGGGCCAAAGTCAGGTTATATTAAGGATCAAAGCCAAAGTCAGGTTATATCATGGATCACAGCCAAAGTCGGTTTATATCATGTGTCGGGGCCAAAGTCAGGTTATATCATTGGTCGGGGTCAAAGTCAGGTTGTATCCTGGGTCAGAGCCAAAGTCAGGTTATATCATGGGTCAGAGCCAAAGTCAGATTATATCATGGATCAGAGCCAAAGTCAGGTTATATCATGGGTCGGGATCAAAGTCAGGTTATTTCCTTGGTCAGGGTCAGAGTCAGGTTATATCCTCGGTCTGGGTCAAAGTCAGGTTATATCCTCGGTCGGGGTCAAAGTCAGGTTATATCATGGGTCAGAGCCAAAGTCAGGTTATATGATTGGTCAGAACCGAAGTTAGGTTATATCAAGGATCAAAAGTGATTAAAGGCTTTCTTATGTCAACATGTTTTTTAGTTATTTAATGACTGAAAACTAACTAAAATATATATGGTAACACTGTGTCTTTTCGAGAACTACATACATACACCCTCCAGACATACATACACCCTCAACATATTATTTAACACCAACGTGATGTCTCTTAAGCCTATGAACCCCCCAGTTACTGAAATCATAGGTCAGGGTCAGGCTCAGTTGAAATAATAGGTCAGGGTCAAAGTCAGGTTATATCAAGGATCAAAGCCAAAGTCAGGTTATATCATGGGTCAGAGCCAAAGTCAAGTGATATCAAGGATCAAAGCCAAAGTCAGGTTATATCAAGGATCAAAGCCAAAGTCAGGTTATATCATGGGTCAGAGCCAAAGTCAGGTTATATCCTGGGTCAGGGTCAGAGTCAGGTTATATCCTCGGTCTGGGTCAAAGTCAGGTTATATCATGGGTCAGAGCCAAAGTCAGGTTATATCATGGATCAGAGCCAAAGTCAGGTTATATCATGGGTCAGGGTCAAAGTCGGGTTATATCCTGGGTCCGGGTCAAAGTCAGGTTATAGCAAGGATCAAAGCCAAAGTCAGGTTATATCATGGGTCGGGGTCAAAGTCAGGTTATATCATGGGTCAAAGCCACAGGGTGAGACACATTGAGATGGAGGTGCCAGGCCTGCATTAATGCACAGGGTGAGACACATTGAGTTGGAGGTGCCAGGCCTGCATTAATGCACAGGGTGAGACACATTGAGATGGAGGTGCCAGGCCTGCATTTATGCACAAGGTGAGACACATTGAGTTGGAGGTGCCAGGCCTGCATTAATGCACAGGGTGAGACACATTGAGATGGAGGTGCCAGGCCTGCATTAATGCACAAGGTGAGACACATTGAGATGGAGGTGCCAGGCCTGCATTAATGCACAGGGTGAGACACATTGAGTTGGAGGTGCCAGGCCTGCATTAATGCACAGGGTGAGACACATTGAGTTGGAGGTGCCAGGCCTGCATTAATGCACAGGGTGAGACACATTGAGATGGAGGTGCCAGGCCTGCATTAATGCACAGGGTGAGACACATTGAGATGGAGGTGCCAGGCCTGCATTAATGCACAAGGTGAGACACATTGAGATGGAGGTGCCAGGCCTGCATTAATGCACAGGGTGAGACACATTGAGTTTGAGGTGCCAGGCCTGCATTAATGCACAGGGTGAGACACATTGAGATGGAGGTGCCAGGCCTGCATTAATGCACAGGGTGAGACACATTGAGATGGAGGTGCCAGGCCTGCATTAATGCACAGGGTGAGACACATTGAGCTGGAGGTGAACAGTTGCCTGCATCTGACACTAAGAGTAACCTACATCTGACATGAAATTGTCTTCCTAAGGTCTATTTAGTCAGACGTAGTATTGAGAGTTAGGTTGTCGCTTATTGACTGTTACGCACCTGTCCATCTTTTTATTCTTTGAGAAGGTGATATTCCTTTTCCCTCTGTTCACATCTAATCTGTAATTCTAACCTTTAACCCACGAAAACAATTTCTGAAGTACGTGTATTTGTTGTAACGGGTTTTAGAAGTCGTTTTACTGCTATAACTAGTTACCTCAGCCTAACACTTCAGTGGCTATAAGCCACCAACACTATAGCAAGGCTGAGTTGCGAGGAGTCTGGACCATGCTAACAGACTGCCAACAGATATTTTACCCTATTTTTTCAACGGCACTGAACATATGACAGATAATGATAAAAGTATGTGTTACCTTTCCTCAATGTTTGTAAAAAGGATTTCTCCATAAAAACAGTTAAATATGCTGAACCGCAAAAGAAACATCACCCCAAGTAACATTGCATGAAAAGTTGTCATTTAAATATCTGGGTATTTTCTGGCAAAACTTAACATCAACTTGTCCGGAAAAATGAAATTTGATTATAAAAAACCCAAAGCAGATGACAATAAAACCGATCGCCCAAACGCATCACGGCAAAGGCCATGGTAACCCGATACACGTGAGCTCCGTGCAAGTTGAAATGCACACGCGTTCCCCCATTTCTTGCCCTATAAAAATTCACCCAGATCGGATACCATTCATTTGTTATTGAATTGACACCAAGCCCTTGGACGATTTCAAGCTGGACAAACCGCCCGGCAAGTAGCCAATGCACGTAGTCCACGACCTGCATTACTGCCCGCTTATATAACGCTGACACGCAAAATTACAATCGAAATAATGTCCCAAGCGGCTCCAACCTCAAATCATTCATACTCATCGTGGTTACATATCTCCAAGATGCTGATTTTACAACCAGGAACAGGTGCCAGAAACATGTATCTAGTTAATCTTTTATATTGCGGTCGTGGGTGTCCTAACCCTAATCCTTACCCGTGATTTCTCAGAACATTTGCTTTGCCTTTGCATGTGTTTGTGACGGGTGTCACCGTTGGGGCAGGATACGCTCACCTTTTCCCGAACACCTGGTATCATGACTATTCGATAGTGATTTATAAACACATGTTCATGATATAGTCCGAGTTGTACAATCGACTCTGCTTCTGGCGGAGATTTCTTATGGTTATGGTTAGGGTCTGTCGCTGTTATTTTGGAATACCGTGAACCAGCTCACTGTCTTTGGCATATGTTGTTTGAAAACAAAGGTCAATGTAAATTGTTTGATCCTCTTTATATTCAATAATATAAATACCCTTGAAAGAAAGAACCCCATCCTCCATCAACAAGTCCCACATATCAGGGTATTCTAGACTTTCAACAACACAGCTTTGATTCAGTCATTCTGACAGCTGGATACCCATTCACAGTAAGTCCTACATATCAGGGTATTCTAGACTTTCAACAACACAGCTTTGATTCAGTCATTGGACAGCTGGATACCCATTCACAGTAAGTCCCACATATAAGGGTATTCTAGACTTTCAACAACATAGCTTTGATTCAGTCATTCTGACAGCTGGATACCCAATCACGGTAAGTCCCACATATCAGGGTATTCTAGACTTTCAACAACATAGCTTTGATTCAGTCATTGGACAGCTGGATACCCATTCACAGTAAGTCCTACATATCAGGGTATTCTAGACTTTCGACAACACAGCTTTGATTCAGTCATTGGACAGCTGGATACCCATTCACAGTAAGTCCCACATATCAGGGTATTCTAGACTTTCAACAACACAGCTTTGATTCAGTCATTCTGACAGCTGGATACCCATTCGCAGTAAGTCTCACATATTAGGGTATTCTAGACTTTCAACAACATAGCTTTGATTCAGTCATTCTGACAGCTGGATACCCATTCGCAGTAAGTCCAACATATCAGGGTATTCTAGACTTTCAACAACACAGCTTTGATTCAGTCATTCTGACAGCTGGATACCCATTCACAGTAAGTCCCACATATCAGGGTATTCTAGACTTTCAACAACACAGCTTTGATTCAGTCATTGGACAGCTGGATACCCATTCACAGTAAGTCCCACATATCAGGGTATTCTAGACTTTCGACAACACAGCTTTGATTCAGTCATTGGACAGCTGGAATACGACGCACACCGACTCACTTCCCTTTACCCAACGCATTCGGATTAACAGCGCTTCATTTCAGCTCAACGATACATATGTGAGATGAGGAAGTTCCCTGAGGTGGGCTCCGATATATTTCTCAGTTGGTTACATGAGTGGGCAACATGGAAAATAACTGGCCGCTCCTCAACCAATCAGAAGCTAGAATTTGAATGTAATGTGAAAGGCTGAGGTAGGTAGTGGGGCCGAGAAACAATGTGTGAAGCCTGTCTTACAACATTTCTAAAGGCGATGAATTGGATATGGACTCGCGTTATAAATTCTATAACTATGGAATACAAACATTAATTCTATGTTACTTCCAAAGCTAAGCATATTTTCCTATTAAAGACCCGAGTGAACTAACGATGTTATGTCGGGTCCCCCAATGGATTGGCGGAAGCGCAAGGTAGGAATTAAAGCTAACACAGAAGCCATCTCACCGTCGTCCATTGTCAGGGTGTCTTCTATGCAGTAGCAGCAGTCAACGTAGGGCACCTGTAAGCAGATATACAGTAAACTACGTATATAACGAACACGTTTATAACGAACTGACGGATATAACCAACTATTTCCTTTTTTGTATATATGTTGTACAAAAGCTTACAACAAACTGCGGTTATAACGAATTGATATTAGTGGTCCCTATGAGTTCATTATAACCGAAGTTTACTGTATGTATGTTTACATTCTGGTTATCAAATATTGGTCATACATTCAATTCTGATTTCATCAAATGTAAAATTAATCTCTGCATTATTTGAATTCTCGTAGAAAATGTCGGAGACGAAGCGCATTCCTCGACATAATGCGCAACTGACGACGTGAAGGTCCCGCTTACCATGACATCCTGTCTAACTGTCTACTGCCGCAGTGAAGGTTCATCAAACCATGACATTCTGTCTAACTGTCTACTGTCGCAGTGAAGGTCCCGCTAACCATGACATCCTGTCTAACTGTCTACTGTCGCAGTGAAGGTTCATCAAACCATGACATTCTGTCTAACTGTCTACTGTCGAAGTGAAGGTCCCGCTAACCATGACCCATGTCTAACTGTCTACTGTCGCAGTTAAGGTCCCGCTAACCATGACCCATGTCTAACTGTCTACTGTCGCAGTGAAGGTCCCGCTAACCATGACCCATGTCTAACTGTCAACTGTCGCAGTGAAGGTCCCGCTAACCATGACCCCATGTCTAACTGTCTATTGCCGCATTGAAGGTCCCGCTAACCATGACATCCTGTCTAACTGTCTACTGTCGCAGTGAAGGTTCATCAAACCATGACATTCTGTCTAACTGTCTACTGTCGCAGTGAAGGTCCCGCTAACCATGACATCCTATCTTGTCTACTGTCGCAGTGAAGGTCCCGCTAACCATGACATCCCATCTAACTGTCTACTGTCTCAGTGAAGGTCCCGCTAACCATGACATCATGTCTAACTGTCTACTGTCGTAGTGAAAGGTCCCGCTAGCTATGACCTCTTGTCTAACTGTCTACTATCGCAGTGAAAGGTACCGCTAACAATGACATCCTGTCTAACTCTTTACTATCACTGTGAAGAACCTTTTTCCCTGTTGGGGCGGTCGGGTAGCCTAGTGGTTAAAGCGTTCGCTAGTCACGCCGAAAATTCGGGTTCGATTCTCGACATGAGAACAATGTGTGAAGTTCATTTCACGCCGTGATAGTGCTTGAATATTTCTAAATGCGGCTTAAAATCAAACTCACCCACTCACTTATTCCCTGTCTAGCGCCACACTCAATTTACCTTATCTCGCATGAGAATACTATTTACAAATCGTCAGATACACATAAGAAAATAAATTGCAATAAATACATCAATATTCCACACACACACACACACACACACACACACACACACACACACACACACACACACACACACACACACACACACACACACACACACACACACACATACATACATACATTGTATAGAAATAAAAAAAGATACAAGATATTTTCCAAGGATAACTACCTTGCTCACCGAGTCCGTCTGGGTCGTCCGGCTTTGTGCTGTGGTCGCTCGCTCCCTCACATTTTTATGGGAGAGCAGTAGGAAGTCCCAAGCTAAATATAGAACTCGGTAACGTGGATTTCCCTCGAATATGCGCAGCACTATTGCGAGACAGTCGGTATATCTGTTTTCCTTTCGTTTGGGAATCCATCATATCACAAGTTAAAACACATCTCTGACGTCATTCTATTGTTTGAACGCTCCATTATTTTTCAGGAATGGAGAGTTGCTTGTCAACTGTACATTATCTTGAAGCAGCATTTGGATTTTTCAAATATTTTCAACTACAGAATATTTTGTCAAAGTGTAAAAGTAGGGATGAGTTTTAAGTAGGGGAATATCCTCGTAACTCTCCATTCCTTAAAAATCATGGGCCTCGGCCCCTGCGGGGGCTCTGCTCCATTATTTTTAAGGAATGGAGAGTTATGAGAAAATGAGCAGTTCAGAGAAAATGTACAAGTATGTCTCCTGCAAGGTATATGTATATCTGTTGAATGCATTATGGGGTTGTTTTTAGAAAATCAGGTTTTTGTCAGGTGTTACGTCCAAATATAATGTTCAGCGATGCCTCTTGAAACAATGAATTGCGGGTAAGAAGGTGTTTGGATTATATACTGTATGTAACAGTGATCGAAATATCTCATGGAAGCGTTGGTGGATTCGTCGCTAGGAGGCGAGCAATGAAACTGCCCTAATTATTAACGGGTGTGGCCCGTCGTGTGATTCACAAGCCTGAACGTAGAAACAGAAAGTACAATTCCTTGAAAGACAAAGTATGATTCATATAAACACGGTGTTAATTTGCTTCCTGGATCACCTTAGCTTAGCTGGAGGACGGTGTTGGCAGATACCAATCAGCCAATAAAATAATGCCTCGTCATATGTCAGTGCATTTCACACTTGCCCCCGCCAACTTAGGATTCTTGAGGAATATGATCAAATAAAACCACCAACACGAATCTTGAGTTACGATGAGTTGTTTTTGTTTGACGTCGCACTCAGCAATAGTCGAGTCTGGACCAGACACTCTACTGCTTGACATTGTGAGCAACGGCCCACATCATGGGTCAACCTTGCCTATCCACCGATCCATGTGTGGCTCCTTCCGACCAGCATGGGATGCTGGGGGATAATTCTAACCCGGAGTCCCCACAAGGTTTGTGACGATCAGCTGCACATCCTAGATGTCCTGTAACCATCAGCTGCACATCCTAGATGTCCTGTAACCATCAGCTGCACATCCTAGATGTCCTGTAACCATCAGCTACACGTTCTGTAACCATCAGCTGCACATTCTGTAACCATCAGCTACACGTCCTGTAACCATCAGCTGCACATCCTAGATGTCCTGTAACCACCAGCTACACGCCCTGTAACCATCAGCAATATGTCACGCAATGATCAGCTGTATGTCCCAAATGTCCTGTAACGATCAGCTACACATCCTAGATGTCCTGTAACCACCAGCTGCACATCCTAGATGTCCTGTAACCATCAGCTGCACATCCTAGATGTCCTGTAACCATCAGCTGCACGTCCTGTAACCATCAGCTGCACATCCTGTAACCATCAGCTACACGTCCTGAAACCATCAGCAATATGTCACGCAACGATCAGCTGTATGTCCCAGATGTCCTGCAACGATTAGCTACACATCCTAGATGTCCTGTAACCACCAGCTGCACATCCTAGATGTCCTGTAACCATCAGCTGCACATCCTAGATGTCCTGTAACCATCAGCTGCACGTCCTGTAACCATCAGCTGCACATCCTGTAACCATCAGCTACACGCCCTGTAACCATCAGCAATATGTCACGCAACGATCAGCTGTATGTCCCAGATGTCCTGTAACGATCAGCTACACATCCTAGATGTCCTGTAACCACCAGCTGCACATCCTAGATGTCCTGTAACCATCAGCTGCACATCCTAGATGTCCTGTAACCATCAGCTGCACGTCCTGTAACCATCAGCTGCACATCCTGTAACCACCAGCTACACGCCCTGTAACCATCAGCAATATGTCACGCAACGGTCAGCTGTATGTCCCAGATGTCCTGTAACGATCAGCTACACATCCTAGATGTCCTGAAACCACCAGCTGCACATCCTAGATGTCCTGTAACCATCAGCTGCACATCCTAGATGTCCTGTAACCATCAGCTGCACGTCCTGTAACCATCAGCTGCACATCCTGTAACCATCAGCTACACGTCCTGTAACCATCAGCTGCACATCCTAGATGTCCTGTAACCATCAGCTACACGTCCTGTAACCATCAGCAATATGTCACGCAACGATTAGCTGTATGTCCAAGATGTCCTGTAACGATCAGCTGCACGCCCTAGATGTCCTGTCACGATCAGCTGCACGCCCTAGATGTCCTGTCACGATCAGCTGCATGCCCTGTAACGATTTGCTACATGTCCTTGATGTCCTGTAACGATCAGCTACATGTCCTGGATGTCCTGTAACGATCAGCTACATGTCCTTGATGTCCTGTAACGATCAGCTACATGTCCTGGATGTCTTGTAACGATCAGCTACATGTCCTTGATGTCCTGCAACGATCTGCTACATGTCCTGGATGTCTTGTAACGATTTGCTACATGTCCTTGATGTCCTGTAACGATCTGCTACATGTCCTTGATGTCCTGTAACGATCAGCTACATGTCCTGGATGCCCTGTAACGATCAGCTACATGTCCTTGATGTCCTGTAACGATCAGCTACATGTCCTTGACGTCCTGTAACGATCTGCTACATGTCCTAGATGTCCTGTACTGATTTGTGACTAAAATTAAGACTGGAAAAATAACTGTTCTTGAAACTGTCTGACAACATTATCTTACGTACGACACTTTTATCTAATACAGTGGCCTCTTTCGTGACGGAGATAACATAAGCTGAATGTTTCCCAATGACGTCATCGATTTTACAGGGAATTCCCTTGATCGAAAGTTTCCTCTTTTTTTCTAACGAAAACAATATGATCGCTATTGAAGATACATGTTGGTGTTATGATGCCACTTGTGATGCTGTGCACTCTTGATCAATGGAGGTGTGTCGCTGTTTTCCTATAGACATGATGAAAGAACATTGGGCGTTCTGCCCCAGGATCGCACCCATTGACCCGAGTCACGGAGGTATTAGAATGACGTCACGCTAAAAATAGCTTAACTGCGTAGTACATTACAGGTTGTGTTGCAATCTGGGAAAACCTTGGCTTAAGATAGACCAACGGTTATACATTCAAACATAGCCTAATCAGTATAATTAAAACTAAACAATAGTATTATAAAAATTCCTTTAAAATAGAAAGGGTGCAATGTTGCCAGTTCTTCTATGTTTACATTAGTTGCATAGGTAAAGGAGAATTGTTTTGTTACTGTAAACACGAGGACGAACTAGGTCACATAACAGTCTTCTCCACTGAAGGCAAACAGTTGTGTAAACAAACCTTCGAGGAAGGCAGTCCTCTGTATCCACGGGTTAACATAAACACACAAGCACATTTGTTATTGAAGGTAACCTAGGCCCGTCTCTGTAGTTTTGATAGGCTATGAAGTGGATAAACATATAAGCTCTATTTACATCGTGTGGGCTTCATTTCACGTGTAACCATGCCTGCTGACGGATGGAAAGCATATTTGTCTAGTATTTATTTGAATCCCAAACACCCAGCCTCCTTTTCTGGGCCTGCTAAGTTGTATCACATTGTGAAAAAGGAGAGGAAATTTGATATTAGTTTGCATCACATAAAGAAGTGGTTGACATCCCAAGATGCCTATTCGCTTCAGCGACCTTTAAGATACAAGTTCAAGCGGAACAGAGTGGTGGCTTCAGGCCTCAATGCTCGATGGGATATTGACTTGGCTGATGTATCTAATATAGCCTCGGACAATGATGGTGTGAAATACTTACTCATAGCTATAAATGTATTTACACGTTTTCTGTGGGTTGAGTCCCTTAAAAATAAAACACTAGATGCGGTCATTAAGGACTTGAAGAAGATATTTTCCCGTGCTACCCTGCCACAAATTATACAATCAGACAAAGGGCGAGAATTTGAAAATAAGAAAATGAGGTCTTATTTAAGAAACAAGGGCATCACTTACTATGTCACACAGAATGAAACCAAGGCTTCTTATGCCGAGAGAGTGATACGGACCCTCAAGACCACGATGTACAGATATTTCACCTACAAACAAACGTATCATTATTTGGATATTTTACAAGACCTCGTCCGGGATTATAACCACAGACCTCACAGATCATTGAATGAAAGATCACCCTCAGATATTAATCAAACGAATGAAGCTCTGGTATGGAAAGAACAATACATTGACACTTTGACGAGACCAGTCAAATCAAAAGCTGAAATCAAACAGAAGTCAATGAAGAAACCCTTTAAATTTAAAGTGGGCGATCAAGTGAGACTCTCTCATTTGAGACATACATTTCAAAGAGACTATCAAGAAAAATGGACTGAGGAAATCTTTATTATTAGAAGAAGGTTCTATCGTGATGGTATGCCTATCTATCTGTTGAAAGATATGGCTGATGATCCGGTTCAAGGCAGTTTCTATGCAAATGAACTACAGAGAGTAGACAAGCCTGCAGACACTGTATGGAGAGTGGAGAAGGTTTTAAAGAAACGGAAGCGAGCTGGTGTTAAAGAGATGTTTGTGAAATGGATGGGCTATCCTAAAAAGTTTAACAGTTGGATCCCAGAGACTGACCTGGAAAATATATAAGGGTCTTCCTCTTATTCCAGTGTCAGTTGCATTTCTATCCTCATGGAGTCCACATCGTGTCCTGATTGTGGGAGACAGTTCTCTAGAAATGATAATATGCATAGACATAGGAGACAGATGCATTCATATCCTCCTCCTCCTCCTGGAACCTCACCTCCTCCTCCTCCTCCTCTGGGAACCTCACCTCCTCCTCCTCCTCCTCCTCCTCCCACGTCTCCTCCTCCTCCACCTCCTCCAGCACTAAAAGAACAGTTCTACTTTACCATTCCATCCAATACTGTGTTGGTGGGTCCAAGCGGAAGTGGCAAGACTATGTTTGTGTACAACATTTTACTACAGAATCGCATCCAACCTGTACCCAATAACATTATCTGGTGTTATATGGAGTGGCAGCCTCTGTATCAGATAATCAGTGAACAGTTACCATATGTGACGTTTGTGAAGGGGATTCCTTACAACCTGCACGAGGATAACTATCTGGATGCACGGAATAACAACATGATTGTACTGGATGACCTCATGTCAGAGGCTAAAGATGATAAACGCATCTCCCAACTGTTCACCCGAACCTCTCACCATAAGAACGTCATTATTTTCTTACTGTTACAAAATCTGTTTCCCAGAGGTAAGGAGTCACGTTACATTGCTTTGAATTCTCATTACGTGACACTGTTTAATTCCCCTGTGGACAGACATCAAGTCAACTTGTTTGCCAGGCGCATCTATCCAAACAATGCTGATCGGTTTATGTCTGTGTATAAAGAAGCTGTTGAAAAACCCTATGGCAATCTGACAATCGATTTGCGTCCTACTACCTTGGAATCGGGAAGACTACAACCTAATGTACTTGAAACAGTCATCACCCCACAGCCCATAAAAGAGGAGCAGGCTGTCAATCAGTATCATTTGAAGCCAGACACCAGAAGAGATCACATCTCAGAAGTAGCCGCTCCAGTGGACAGTGAATCAGAGGACGACACTGCAACTATGCCTTCCTGTGACGAGTGTGGTATTGTGTTTGAAAATAATCATGACCTTCAGCGTCATGTCAGATCATGGTGCCCTGAGAATGGAGGGGGACCCCTAAGGAAACGAGTTAAAATGGAGACAGCTGATGAAAGTGATGTTCTACAGCCTACAATGACCTCTAAATTCAGTGAAGCTGATAAAGAGTGGGAGGTGAAAGGCTTAGAATACATGTGGAAACACACTCTAAAGCACTGCCAAGATGATGTCTTTAAGAAGAAAGAGGAGTATGAAGATCAGGGGAAAAGTGAGAGATGGATTGAAAACAAGCTCAAGAAATGCTGGGAAGCTACCTTTCTAGATCGAATGGCAACAGCTATCCGATATGTGAGTTACTTTGGATATGGACCCCTCTTCAAGCCTATCCTGGAGAAAGTGAGAGCTATGGATCCCGATATTGATTCCAAAGGATTGTCTGCTAAAATCAACAAGTGGATGAAACCTGTTGTCAAAAACATTCTGTCTCATGTAGATCTTTCTGAGGCTGAAGATCAAGAGCGTGAACAGTTAGATGTTGATGATGATGATGACACAGACACTGAATAATCACTCCATGTACATTTTTACTGTTATTGTCTTAATATTTAATTTTGGGTTTTAATGAAATAAACCGTGTGTTAACAGTTTTACATTTCTGTCTGTTTTTCATATGTAATTACATCAATCCTTGTGATGAAACTGATACAGAATAGCTGTAGGATTATCATTGCAGTAAGAAATTCCCTCAGCAAGTGTTCAACAACAACAAAAATAACAGACAATCGACATTTAATGTGTATATTTATTCACATATAAGTCATTCAAAGGTACAACAAGCAACATAATGTTTTAATCACATAAAGTCCATAGACCCTCAGTACAGTAAACGTTACCTTCCCCAGTTGCAATAAAACTATGTACTGTGTCAACATTGCTGTGAATGCTGTTACTGGGGGAAATGGGTCAGGTATTTACACTCGGTAGGTGACAGAATAATACCTCATAACAAATACATATGAAAGTTTAATTACATATGACATGCATACAGATGTAGATAAAATATAGGAAACATTTTACCAAGGATCGTTATATACAAACATACAATACAAGAACACTGAAGGCATGAAATGGTTCTTATGTAGTTAAAACACTTTACACATTGGTAGAAGGAATTTTATAGTGTCCATGAGCTAACGTATGAATCTTATCTTTCAAAACAAATCTTTTATCATCATAAGGGCTTAAACTGATTTTGTTTATACTGACAGTGTGGAGTTGATGGTTTTGACTCTGAATTTGATTCATGTTGTGTCTAAATTGTTTTTGATCAAACAAACAATCTTTGTACAGGCTGTGCCTTAATTGTTTCTTGATCACTGTTTTGCTCACTCCCTTAGCCGTTTGCTTCTCTTTTCCCTTATATGATAAGGAATATAGTTTAGGTTTAAGACCAACAAACTCCTCCATAGGGACACCTCCGAGTTCATCCTTCATCTTGGCTAGCACCTTGGCATTGGTTTTGGAATAGAGTGGATGTGATTTATCATAGTTACTGGTGTCAAACATATGCCGATGTTCTGCCATATCAGCGTACAAGTTTGGTGTTTCAATTAAATAGCACAAGGAATCTGTATCTGTGAAACACAGCTGTGCCTTCTCACGATACTTGAGCTTAATATGATTATAGTGAAAGTCATACATGACAATCTTTGACAGGTCCAAAATAGAAAAGCCTGCATAGACAGGTTGATTCAGATACAAGCTAGTCTTTTTCAGATGAACAGCTGCTAAATCTTCATTGAATATTTTGAACGCCTCAAAGGTGGGTTTAGCACATAATTTTTTCAAACGTTTGGATGAATTGACTAGTTCTACATTGACATGCTTCCTCACATTCATCATTGTCCTTCCAAACACTGAGTTATTAGCCAATTTAAAGAAAGCTTTATCTGTCTCGTTCTTAGCCTCTTTTCTTTTCTGGGTATTAAAATCTATATAGGGCTTCAACCATGTGGACTGTTTGAACTGAATAGCTCTGTGAATTTTAGACAGTTTCATACCCTGACTCAGATAAAACTGTAAGTTCCTGTAATGCAGAACATACTTTTGCTTATCATACAGATTTGGAACTAGTTTTCTGACAGGCTGTCCTTTGATACATAACTTTTCTCTGAGTTTCTTTGAATAATGAGACAACATGTCATCAGTGATTGTCATAGACTCTGGGGCTAAAGGATAATCATTGTGACTGTCATGTAACTGTTGGGGATATTCAAGATCTACCTCCAGTATATATCCTATGTCAGAGTCAGAAGCTACATCTTTAATGTTTAACTGTTCTAAATCATCATCAGCAACCCAATGAAAGTCACATTCAGGTAGGGCTTGAGACATGGCCCACCCATACAGGTTGTTCGCATCCAGATAGATGAGGTAAGAATTAGGATCGCTGGGGTTATATTCCTTAACATGTAGGATTGTTACTTTCCGCATACCTGGTCGAGATCATGGATATGCCACCCCTTAGTCCGTTTTCAATCATTAAATGCATGTCTAAATCAGTTAGCAATTCTAACTCTACATTGCCCATTTTCAGCATGGCATCCCATCCCATGCCAGGAAGAGTATAATAATGAGCTGGATCAAGTTGATAATATTCCAAGGAAGTGTCTCTAAAATTTTCAAAAATGTCAGCTAATAAGAGAACATCAGTTTTCATATAGAGATCATGATAGTCTCCCATGGTTTTGAGATCAAAGGTAGACCATACGTTTTGAGCATGCACATAGTCTTCCTCTGAGATAGAACTATCAGTCAAAGTATTGGAGAAGTGATTTTGGGTGGGAAGTTCACACATTGCAAATTTAGACTCGTCATCCATAAAGTCATAGGCGTACACCCCTTTTCTCAACAATAACTTCAATTGCGTTTCATCAGGATATTCCTGTCTCAAATTCACAAATTTGTCAGAACCTTCATCAGCCAAGTTTTCCACCAAGGTATCTAGAGATGCATTAAGAAACTGTAAAGAGTCAATGAACCTGAGGTTACCAATAGAAAAGGAAATGTATTTTTCCATGTTGTTGGCCAAGCAGTCAAGTTTTTCTTTGACAGTCTTATTCAGTTGTTTCATAATCAAATGGCTATCGTAGCCACGGAGATTATGAAAGACCACAGGTATGAAAAACTCTTTATCACGATTCTGGTTTTTACCTTTTATCTTTTTGAACTGGTATTGGAGATTACATTCCTGATGAGCTGCTCCACGAAAGTTGTAGCCAGGCTGAACGTGGTTGTGATCCTTCACTTTTATGGACTCAGAATTAAAAGGTTTTTGACAAATATGGCATGTGTCAGCCATTTGGTAAGCCATCTCATCACTTTCTGTTAGAGACATAGGCTCTAGGACTTTCAGTTTTTCATTTATTAATTGTTCCTCCTTCAGGAGACAATCTATGAAATGAGAAATGACACTGGGTCCTCTGTAGACCACAGCAGGTTGATAATAGTCTGGATTTGAACAAACTACCTTACAGCAGAAACCAGAGGGTTCATGTTTCTGAAAGACTGAAGTATAAGAGTAGTTAGGACAAGGCTGACAACCACTCACTTTTCGTGTTATTGCTTCAAAGTCGCAGTAAATGACATAGGGTACACGCAGCTGTTTGCAAATACTTTTAAACTTCACCCATGTTTGTTTCTCACTTTGAGGTAACTTAGTTTTCTGAATAGAGTGAGTGGAACAGTGAAGACTATGATCTTTCAATAAATCTGACCCAGTAAACCCATGGAGACATCGTTTACAATAATATGTGGTACCATGATGTTTGGTCCTGTCTCCCATCAGTCGACTAAAGCTTCAAATTAGACAAAAGTGTCTTTTGTCTTCCTGACTTAGAAGCAACAAATCTACTGCTGGATTGAAACTATTTGAACTTATATGTAGCGGGAACACGCCATCATCTTCTTCATAACCGAATACATTGACAGAAATGTCATTTTGCTTTTCAAATTTTGAAATTTGGGAGAGGGATACAGGTATATCAATGCCTTTCAAGTCAAGTTCATGTTCATACGCATTATATTTTTTAACTCTTTCAGGATGATTTTTTCTATCTACTGGATGCAGGACAGCTAGTATGGACCATATGAAACACTTTTGATCATCATTCTTTATGTTCAAAATGGCTTTCTTGTCAGCGAGATAATCAGGTAGAGGAATGTAAGAACTTGCGGCCAGGGGGGCATACTCAGCTGTGCTCACTTCAACATGAATAATATGGTCTAGCACCCACCCACTCCCTTCAGCCTGAAATTCCTGTGATGATGTATATAATTTCTGATAAGCCTCTGCTAACTGTTGCTCAATTTCAGAAACGTTTGTGGACCAAAAGTTGATAGTTCTCAGAATGGGCTCTGCTAATATACTTTCATTGTTTTCGTCGTACTTTATAAATTTGAGTTTTAACGTCAGAAACCATTTCATACCTTTTTTACTTGACAAATAATCATGTAAGATTGATTCAATGTTAACCTGTTCATCAGCTAAAAACTGAAGGATGTCAACGCTGTTTACATCTGTGGGAGTCAGTGTTATAGTTGACACACTACCATCAAGAGCTGACCTCTGACCTCCCCCAATCTGGTTTCGCCTGACCTGGTACCGCTCCCGACGTCTCACGCAGCTATCACATTGATCCACTTGCTGGCTGTAAAACCGCTCAGGGAGAGGTCGCCGACAATTGAGACATTCCCGACCTCTTGTTGAGCATTGTTGACAAAAGAGCTTGCCGGGTAATAAACACTTGGTGTGACCACACCAGTTACAAGTTGCTACTCGAGCCGGTGGAGTATTATCAGTTGACAGTGGTTGTAAGCATGGACGTTTCGGTTCAGGGCAAGTCTGTGTTGACTTCCGTTTAAGGTTACAGCGGTGATTTTCCAAGTTATCCCGTCTGGTGAATGAGTGTTTACATTCTTTACAGGTGATTTTTTCATTGCCGTGAACAGTACGAATATGTCTAAGCAAATTTTGACGCTGCTTAAACGACTTCTGGCAGATGTGACAAATGTTACCTATGGGCGACACTGGTGTAGATACAGATTGTGCATTCACTCTGGATGTCAACAATTCAATTCGTTTGAGATTGACTTCTGGATCATCTGTACAATTGTTAGCAGTGGCCCAAGTTTCCAACTCAGACAGTGTCTTCACACTGTTCAGAAAGTTTTGTTTCGATTCCATTCTACAAACAAAATAAAATAAAAAATTTGTGTAGAAGTTCTTAAAATTAACAACAGACTTTCTACTTGATAAATGCATAGTAAGTTCGATGTTGTGGTCTCGGTTGCAAATTATACCAGTACTATATCATAAGGATAGCATTATTTTTTGTTATCTCAACCAAAAAATACTTCATCTTCATTATTTTACAATATGACAGTGTCTAAGATATAGCTTTGAAAGCAAGGTGTATTCAATTACCTTTGTAAACACAAACCGCGAACTGTACGTGAGTCAAGGCTAAAGATGATAGCGTACTGGCAAACGTCCGTCTCGGTTGCTGGCAGACAACAATATGAAATTTCAATGCCGGTCTTCCGTTTATAAAGGTTAGAAAAAGGACGAGTTCATTGTGTGCAGATGATAAACGTTTCCATGCACACATATCATATTTTCCATTGCATACATGCGAGGGGTGATAGGTGTGGCCACTATACGTCCTTAGACTGAACCTCTGGCGTGTTTTATGAATGAATCACCCCTACATCATAGACTCAACTGAAAGACCCCTGACATGTCTGAGCTTGTTTAAACACTCTTCAAGGGATCACTACACAGCTCTTCTATAGGTCACTACAGACGGTGAACAGATGTAAGGGCAGCGTCCCGCATACCACTCTGATGAGTCACCATATCAACAAAGCAGTTTCTCTCAGCATGAAAACACTATAGATACACCTTATAACAATATTTCAACTACGTAGCAGTTTGTATGTAAACTATCGCATTTACTTTAGATATGCTAGTAGTTTTATGACAAGGCGTCTTCATAACATAAATATGAATATTTGAAAAAAAACCCACACACACACACAAAACAGCTTACATAGCGTGTGTCCACCTCGCTAAAGGTGAATTAATGAATCCCACACTGTCTGACGTCCGTAGGTAAATACATTTCCCAAGAAAGAAAGTTTTAAAACATACAACTTAAATTGTTCACATAACATACTACATCAACCTTAATAGATATGTACACCTGTCCTCATTTGAATGTGTAACCGTTGGTCTATCTTAAGCCAAGGTTTTCCCAGATTGCAACACAACCTGTAATGTACTACGCTGGTAAGCTATTTTTAGCGTGACGTCATTCTTATACCTCCGTGACTCGGGTCAATGGGTGCGATCCTGGGGCAGAACGCCCAATGTTCTTTCATCATAGACAGACAAAGCAAGTAATGAAGACTAATATGTAGAATCTGAAAGGATGATGCCGAAGGAAAACTAAATAAGATAAAACATCCATGTGTACATAAGGAGCAATGACCACCAACTCGCCACACAGCACAAAGCCGATGTGGCTTTCTGGGAGCCACGTCACAGTTGCGGGACGTGACAGATATGTCGCCAGTATGTCGTATTGTTGCGATATGTATTGGCTAACACATTTTACGACGTTAATGTCATTCAGTTCAATCACACACCTGAAACCTAAAGTAATTTCTTAACAAAGTTAGGACGATAACCGTGCACCAAAAGAAACAACAACGTTCAACTCCAACAAAAACGTTCAACTCCAACAACAACGTTCAACTCCAACAACAACCTTTAACTCAACTGGTCTAAGTGCTACACCGTGAAATGATTCAACTGATATTGTTTACGATATTATTTCAGACCGCAGCGTGAGATAACTATGCTATCCCGTGCTAGTGAACAGTCACAAGGATAAGTAAGAGCCTATGGACATTCGATGTATCGATGCTGATTTGATTTAACATAAGATAAGGTTATTGATACTGGGTATCTTGAAATAAAACAAATCTCCAAGAAAGTTCGCGAGTTTAAAATCTGAAATGTACTCATCCTTGAAACTCACTCAGAAGAAATAACAATAGAACTAAATATCCTGCATGCATGTATGATTCATTGTTGTATTCTCCGGATGTCCTTGTGAGTAGATAACACTTAATAACTATCCATCCTCACATCCTCATTTGATGACGTCACAAGTGCACCTAGTAACCCCACGTGACTGATAACGTCACATAACCTTGACCTTGAGGGTGGGGGGTGTTGTCAACGTCATTGCCTCATTAATATGCAGAATAACTCATTAATATGCAAATGTGTGCATGACGTCACAGGTCAATTAGGTTAATAAAGGGTCAACTGACCAGATGCAATCATGCAATGAATGACTTGACCATTCGTTAACCGTAGAACACGGGATAGTAATGAATGTCCCTATATGGACATGATACTACGACCGGGGTTGGGTTGGGTCTTGACTCACGCGGAATGGAATGTCATTGTGAGACCATTTTGGCGCGAGAACATGTGGTGAACATTTGAACCTTTTGCATTGAAGACATTTCTCTGTGCGCATTCGATGGCGGGCCATGTGTGGTAATATTTAAAAGCCCAGGAACAGGTTCACATAGAAAGATCTCCCGATATTCAATTACGTTCATTAAGGGTCAACTGATTGGATGCAATCCTGCAATTAATTACTTGACCATTCGTTAAACGTAGAACAACACGTGTCTAAAAACAAGATGGCGGACGTTACCATGAACGCTCACGGGCGTCACGTGTCCTCGGTTTGAATCTCGCGCCTGACCTACAAGTCAGTTCTATGGGGCCCCATTCCACAAAGCGATATGAGACTAAGTTGATCCGCAAGTGCATTAACTCATTTATAGTCAAATATAATCATGACGTCACAGGCCAGAAAGGGTAATGAGAGGTCTGTTGTTCCAATGCACGAATGCAGTGTGTTAATGAGTCCTTTCATTAAGTGAGAACAAAGCGTAGTAATGAGTGTCCCTATATGGAAGTGGCTACTACGAGGTTCAAATGTGTTTCACGGGGAAAGGAATGTCATTGTTAGACATATTTCATTGATGCATAGATTTCGCGTAGTAATGACTGTCACATGTGGCAAAGTGGGGTTTGAGTTGAATTTCCATAGAAACCACATGTCCAGTTTTTAACTCTTCTAGTGTTACCTATTATAAGTTCCTTTTAACAAACAGTTGCCATGACAACTATAAAAAAAATAAGGGTTAACAGTCTTGACTCCTAGCTAGAGGTCAGCTCGGAGAACTATAGAGTCGGTATCGCGAAACCCGTGTGTTGAAGACTGTAATGTATGCCAGTCTGGTATATGACGTTTTAATACTGTAAAATTCTATTCTTTTTTCTAAAAGATGTTTGAGTTCAAAATGTCGGTTCAGTTTCCTATTTCAATGGAAAAAATACTCGTTTAACCCATACCCAGAATCATTTTCATGAGAAAAAATAGTAGAAATAACGTAGTTTAGTAGATAACTTCTAAATGATAAGATTACTTGAGCATTCATTAACAAAGAACAATGGATAGTAATGAATAATTATCCTTATATGGAAACTTAGGTCACCAATCTCTCATTAATATGCAAGATAACTCATTAATATGTAAATGTATAAGTGATGTATCAGGTTAATTAGATGAATACAGGGTCAACTGACCAGATGCAATTTACTTACATTAACAAAGAACAATGGATAGTAATGAATATCCTCATATGAAAACTTGACATCGCACGCGAAATGGAATGTTATTGCGACTGAATTTTGCCGCCTTTTTGCACCTTTTCTCCTTGCTCATTCGGGGGGGCTGCGTCTGCTGAGATAATCAGCCCAGGAATAAGAGTGTGATCTATGTCAATATGTGTTATAAAACTCAACGGTAGTGTTGAGTGACTGACATTTTCACTCTAACCTTGCTGACATATAAGACGTCCGTTTTCAAAATGAAGAGAGTTTCAGAGGATATATTTGGACCTACAGTCATTTTCACAAAGCATAGTAAGGGGAAGTCGAAAAAAACATGTCGGAGAAAATCAATGGCATCAAAGGGGTTGCCGAAGAGACTGGTTGCATCTAAGAAGAAAAAGATGACAACCAAGAAAGCGAAAATGACTATACTGAAAATGCAACCCGTGTCGAGAGTAAAGGCTGTTGTGAAACGAATCCGACCTGCCTTGAAGCGTCGCATGGCTGAAGGAAATAAAAGAATGCTTCAGACCCTCTCATCGCGCACTTATTGTATTTGATCACTATGGAGGTTACCACCTGTCCTGACTGAGACAAGAGTTTTACGCGAAAATATAATCTACAGAGACATCAGAAGCAGGTGCACAAGTCAACTCAAGACTCGCCTTCTCTTCTTCCTCCTCTGGATAAACACCTTACTCCTCCTCCTCCTCTGGATAAACACCCTCCTACTCCTCCTCTGGATAAACACCCTCCTCCTCCCCCTCCTCCTCTGGATAAACACCATCCTACTACTCCTCTGGATAAACACCCTTCTCCTCCTCCTCCTCCTCCTCCTCCTCTCGATAAACACCCTCCTCAACCTATTACGTCGTGGATTCGTTCAACCCCTGCCCGACTGTATTGTCTGGTGTTATACTGTGTGGCAACCGCTTTACGATAGCATTCTTCAAACTTTACCTCAAGTACGGTTTGTGAAAGGAATACCTTACAATCTCGAAGATGAAAACTTCTTCGATGCCCGTAATCAGAACATGATGGTGTTGGATGACTTTTTGTCTGAAGCAAAGAATGACAATCGGATTTCCCGTCTGTTTACCCAAACCTCCCACCACAAAAATGTCATTATCTTTTTGCTATTGCAAAACCTCTTCCCGAGAGGTAAGGAATCTAGGGACATTGCTCTAAATTCTCATTATGTCACACTTTTCAATTCGCCAGTGGACAGACAGCAGGTGAAGTTATTCGCCAGAAGAATATTTCCTGAAGACATTGGTAAATTTATGACTCTTTATGAAAGGGCTGTTGAAACCCCTTATGGACACCTTACAGTGGATCTCAAACCAGGTACAAGTGAGAAGAATAGATTACATGTCAACGTCTTGACAACCAGCGACAATCAACCTGATCACAGTGCTTCACAACAACAACAACAACAACAACAACAACAACGGGTAAAAGATGTCTCTCTAGCATTAGACGTGCAGACAGCTCCTGACATTCGTGCTGATCACACTTCAGTTTCCAAAGAAAGGTCTCTAAGCTCTGACGACGACGACGTTGAAACAGCATCCATCTCGAGTGACGACACAGGACCTTTTACCATGGCCACTGGGGGTACCGACTGCAGCGTATTGATAGACAATATGCACGATCTACAGCGACATATCAGATTGTGGTGTCCAGCAAACGACGGCTTGAAATGCAAAAGAAAACGTCTCAGATACGAGAGTGACGACAACAGTGACGACGATGAGGAACGACTTCCTGAACAGAAAGGTGGAGGTCTCGCTGTCAAACGTCGTCGTCGCTGGAAGCCGCCAAAAAACGATGTGGATGCGGAGGAGCGGCAAAATGTTGGTTTACAACGCATCTGGAATCGTGTGTACAACATCAAGCACGACGCAATGAAACTCAAGAGGAAAAAGTACAGACAACAGAGTCGAACAGAAGAATGGATTGACAGAAAAATGAAACAGATGTGGGAAAGCGAATTGACCGACAGTCTCAAAAGTGTTATAGAGTTCGCCCAATATTTTAGACAGGCGCCTCTATTTCAATCCATCCTAGACAGCCTGAGCGATATGAATCCTGGCACTGATCAATCTATTATCAAAAACAAGATCGCTCGTTTCACGAAAACTGTGATGAAAGACATTCTGACTCGTGTAGACATACCTGAAGCAGATAGTGACACGGAATCTATCTCAGCCGCCGATGATGGCGATGACGAGCAGAGCGAGCAAGAATAAAAACCTTGTTCTCGTGTTACAACCCTTCAGTTGAGATTTTGTGTTACCCAAAGCAATGACACGGAAGAATCGGTCACCAAGTCGAGGTAAAGGAAGAAGATTTGGACTTATCTATGTATTAAAAACAGGACCTGTCATTAAGTCAAAACAGATTTCTCTAAATGACAGCTCCCTGGCATCAAAGAAACGCCTGGTCGTATACATCAGGAGACCGGTCAAGTTGGGACCTCCGGGAAGCATCTATAAATGATCTGTAAATGTCACAAAGATGGTCGTCTCCATCAGGTGCATCTGAGTGGTGTATTTCATGTCGAGATTTAACACTTAAAACTTTTCTAAAATCATTTTTCTTTAATCATTTTGTAAATCGTTGAACTCACTCGAACTCTACATTTGTAAAGACAACACCCTGTGCTGTTAATAAAAGCCTCATTACAGTTTATATTTCGTTGTTGTTTTAATTCATATTTATATGATGTCATACATATGGTCAATATGTCTCTGGAAAGCAATTATCTCTATAAGCCGATCACACGACAGTTTGCTTGTGGTTTTTTGGGGTGTTTTTTTTAGTATCATACAGTTACTAACACGAACTTGTCTATAGTAAAACCACACTGTTAACACTTCAATTCAACGAGAACTGTGAACCTACAGTGAGTGAGTGAGTATGGTTTTAAGCCGCGTTCAGCAATATTCCATCAATATCATGGCGGGGGACACCAGAAATGGGCTTCATACGTCGTGACGAGCGAACGCTTTAACCAATCAGCTATCCGACCGACCCTCAGTACAGATTCACATCATAGATCTATCCAACTTCATTCGAGGTGCTCTGACGTCAGCACTTACAAAAAAGGAGCTCTTTTCAACAAATTGTCACAGGATAGGTTTTCAATGGCCTATTTAGGCTGAAATTTGATTGTTTAAACGAACAAATGTCCAGCTTGGCACTCAAGGGGTTAAACTTTTGGAACTTTATTTAAATGAGAATCTTGCGTGCCCGGAGACTTTAGAAAATTGGAATCTTTGTAAAACGGTTTAGTGTTAAATATTATTGTTTAATCACGTTTGTATACACGCAACGAATAAATATTCTTGATGTGAGTGTATTGTCATTTTGTTTGTTTTTTAACATATACCCCTACTGATACAAAACAGTCAATTAAGCTTGTGATATTCGCTGCAAGAGGTTTTGAGTTAAAGGTAATGAACGCTGTAATGTGACATGGTGAAATAATAGAAACAAATATACAATAATTGCTATCAATAAACTTAAGACATTTTGATTTGGTAAAATACAATGTATAACACTTAGCATGGATTTTGTTTATTTTTCCGACTTGCAGACGAACTCGCATTAGTCTTTTCGTTCAAAATCGAAATGGATATATTTATTAAATCCAAAAAGGTATGTACGGATGTACAAGTGCTATTCGATAACTAAACTAGGGAAAGATGCATATGAAAATCATGCACATGTTGCTGAGATGATCTCCTGACTTCTACATACTCTTTGGAAGATATTAGACATAAACACAATTAACGAAAATTATTCTTATAACTGCAAATTAACACGAATATACACTCATACTGTAAGTAGGTCAAGGGTCAGATGCATTCGGGCAGTGTTTGAAGTAAAATGCTCGAATTTCAACTCCTGAAATAGTCCTTCGTTGGTTTCTCCTGTAATTACAAATACTCTGAATCAGGCATAATAGACACATACTTTGGAAGACATCCTCTCTCTGACTTTAATTTCTCATGCAAAACGCTGTATTCTCCCACCGAATATCATGTTTCCCACTTCATTTTGTTATAACACACAGAGGTGAAGTTTCCAGCTTACACCCCATGCTCTCAATTAATTTCCAATAATTATCAAATTGACTTCCAAGTTATCAGGTAACGACCATTCCGTTGGCTAGCTATCGCGGTATTATAATATGTATCTAGCAAACAATGGTTACATGGTCAGTTTGAAGTTAAAACTGTCATGAAATATTACACAATGATTTTGCAAATTCGTACTTTGCAGAGTTAAAGGATATGGTTGTAAATTTCACACAGGCCAATTGGTGTTTTTTCATATAATTAGTATTGTTCTTTTACAAAATTAGATCCTGATATTCTTAGTATTCATCATGCCTTTATTGAATAGCATGTGTATAGTAACTCATACCATATGTGAACTTTCTGCAACAGAGTGGAGCTGTGGTTAACCAGCCCCCTCCATTCATAAGCAGGCTCACGATAAATGCCATGTGGTGACCTCAATTTCAGGAGGCTCTCTAGTCAGTATTTCAAAAAACATCTACACGGACAAAACAAGGTGTTATGTGTATAACATATACCAACTCATTCGGAGTGTTGTAAAATAAACCTCACTTGTTACCATATAAGCAATTTGATCTACTGTTAGATGCGTCGTCAACTGTGTACATAGTAGACTAACTAAATAAGGAAATATTACTATGCCCATTGAGCGCTGTAAAGAAGGTGATCACGTGACTCCCCAGCGAATATGTACTTGGTGAAGCTTGCGTTGAATTGATCATCGTGTTATCTTCCTGACCACTGACAGAGGACACAATACACCAAACGATTAATCTTAAGGTTTTAAAAAACTAATCATGCTAAATTTAGAATATTCTAACTTTATCTCGAGTCATAGAAATTTATCATGACAATGGTTAACTAACACTATGCTAAGATCACCTTTTTAAAACCTTAAGATTAATCGTAACTGTTTTGTAAAAAGAGATAAAAAAAGACAATATAAGAATACATTGATCGATGTCTGACTTTATTAAAGAGCACATAGGTAAAGGTAACGACATCACATCACTCTTCATTATGGTGGTTCTTCAATGGGACGCCATTTGCGGTGTACACATCCTGGAACAAAGGGAACATTGAATTTGTACATGTATTTTTTTCATCAAAAAAGATAATAAACTCAATCAAGGTTTATTTTAATACACATCATACATCATGCAGAAACAGACTATAACATCTACAGCCAGGAATCGCAATGCCATAGCTTGTAACGAAAAGTTGTGCGCCGCTCGCACAACAAAGTATAGTCTGTATCAGAAATCACTTTGTTACATTTCATAAAAAGTAAATTTTCATAAAATCACTGTGAGTATTCTTTTTCTTGCTTTGTAAAATGTTTTTCAAGTGATGTTTTATCAACAACAACAACAAAAAGAAGAAGAATTATATCTGATTTCTGTTGGGTATTAAACTCTACAAAGTTTGGTAAAACTCTACAAAGTTTGGATTGGTAAAATAAGAATCTGTTTTAAGTTTAACTGTTAAATAATATGAATTATTTTGTCAAAAGCATGGTGTACAAATGCATACATAACATTACAAAATGCTTTACACAAATATGCATTAGAGGTAGACAGATGATAAAGAAAGAAAAAAGATTTCAATGTAACTAATTACATATTAGTAAATAATTTGTAAAAATATTTAGATTAAAATTATTACTCACCTATGACGACTCTGACACAGCAGCACGTGACCTCATTCATTCCGTCTTCAATACTGTCAGCAAGGTTAGAGTGAAAATGTCAGTCACTAAACACTACCGTTGAGTTTTATAGCACATATTGACATAGATCACACTCTTATTCTTGGGCTGATAATCTCAGCAGACGCAGTTGATAATGTAAGTAAATTGCATCTGGTCAGTTGACCCTGTATTCATCTAATTAACCTGATACATCACTTATACATTTACATATTAACGAGTTATCTTGCATAGTAATGAGGGATTGGTGACCTAAGTTTCCATATAAGGATATTCATTACTATCCATTGTTCTTTGTTAATGAATGCTCAAGTAATCTTATCTCTCAGAAGTTATCTACTAAACCACGTTATTTCACTCTATTTATTCTCATGAAAATGATTCTGGGTATGGGTTAAACGAATATTTTTTTTATTGAAATAGGAAACTGAACCGACATTTTGAACTCAAACATCTTTTAGAAAAAAGAATAGAATTTTACAGTATTAAAACGTCATATACCAGACTGGCATACATTACAGTCTTCAACACACGGGTTTCGCGATACCGACTCTATAGTTCTCCGAGCTGACCTCTAGCTAGGAGTCAAGACTGTTAACCCTTATTTTTTTATAGTTGTCATGGCAACTGTTTGTTAAAAGGAACTTATAATAGGTAACACTAGAAGAGTTAAAAACTGGACATGTGGTTTCTATGGAAATTCAACTCACACCCCACTTTGCCACATGTGACAGTCATTACTACGCGAAATCCATGCATCAATGAAATATGTCTAACAATGACATTCCTTTCCCCGTGAAACACATTTGAACCTCGTAGTAGCCACTTCCATATAGGGACACTCATTACTACGCTTTGTTCTCACTTAATGAAAGGACTCATTAACACACTGCATTCGTGCATTGGAACAACAGACCTCTCATTACCCTTTCTGGCCTGTGACGTCATGATTATATTTGACTATAAATGAGTTAATGCACTTGCGGATCAACTTAGTCTCATATCGCTTTGTGGAATGGGGCCCCATAGAACTGACTTGTAGGTCAGGCGCGAGATTCAAACCGAGGACACGTGACGCCCGTGAGCGATCATGGTAACGTCCGCCATCTTGTTTTTAGACACGTGTTGTTCTACGTTTAACAAATGGTCAAGTAATTAATTGCAGGATTGCATCCAATCAGTTGACCCTTAATGAATGTAATTGAATATCGGGAGATCTTTCTACGTGAACCTGTTCCTGGGCTTTTAAATATTACCACACATGGCCCGCCATAAAATGCGCACAGAGAAATGTCTTCAATGCAAAAGGTTCAAATGTTCACCACATGTTCTCGCGCCAAAATGGTCTCACAATGACATTCCATTCCGCGTGAGTCAAGACCCAACCCAACCCCGGTCGTAGTATCATGTCCATATAGGGACATTCATTACTATCCCGTGTTCTACGGTTAACGAATGGTCAAGTCATTCATTGCATGATTGCATCTGGTCAGTTGACCCTTTATTAACCTAATTGACCTGTGACGTCATGCACACATTTGCATATTAATGAGTTATTCTGCATATTAATGAGGCAATGACGTTGACAACACCCCCCACCCTCACACAGCAAAAAAAATGCAGTTTCCGGTATCCGGATACCTGCCGGATACCACCGGACACTTACCCAAAACGCGTCCGGGTATCCGGTGGCAGATACCTTGCCGGATACCAGATCCGTGGTATCCGGCATGGACACCTCACCTGAAAGTATGCCACCTGGAATCCGGGTATCCGGCACCGGATACCTCACCGGATACCTCAATCTGGGTGTCCAAGGATCCGCACCGGATACCAAGAATCCGGCACCGGATACCCCATTCTGAGTTTCCAAAAACATGTCACAATTTGGGGGTGCATTTTGTTCAATTAAGTGTGAAACACCTAAATATATATTGGAAACTAACCATGAAAATTGAACATTGCTGAAGGTATCCGGCAGGTATCCGGCAGGTATCCGGATGCAATTTTTCGAGATGTCTTATTTCTGGTAAATAATGTTAGCCTGGGCATATCAGATAGCTGTAGTAATATTCTGTGTCATTTTAGTTGTAAATATCCCCTTAAAGTTGAGATCTATGGGCATGTACTTTTGGAGAAGACAATTTTTTTCAATTTCATCTATAATTCTTTTTAGATGTTAAGCTGTTTCATGAACAAACATCAGTTCTAATACATGTATGATGATATCCTTAAATTTCATGTTCAGACTTCCAGATTATTCTGAGTGAAAGTATAAACTCTTCGACTGTGTGCTCACTTGGGCCTTTGGTCCTAGTGAGATGATAATATGAATATTTGTAAAGGTACAAATACTTGTTATCAGCATACCAGCTTCATTTAAGTTTGAAACACAATATGCCTCACTCTGAGGGTGACATGTACCAGATTTCATCACACTACAGAGAGCTGTTCCTCAGTTACTGTGAACATTTTTACTGAAAGACATTGAAAGCTAAATTGACCTTCAATATCAGTTGCGGCTATTTCAAAAACAATTGTAAAGTGCTTCATTCAGTGTAATATTGACAAACATATGACAATGATATACAACTATGTGTATAAGAGTTATTTAGACTTCTGCGGGAAAAGGCACATTAGAGAACAAGAGTCATCAGAAAGATGACATATCCCCCCGGCAGCTGTCTGTAAAGTAACCACTAGTGCATTTCTGTATGTAATGAGTCAACAGTTGAATGTTCTTTAAGAAGCATACATTGTTTACCCACAAAAGATCCACCATGGTCACATCCATATGAATGCCAAGTTTCGATCAAATACATTGAATGTTTTTCTAATTCTGCCCCAGAAATGAACCTCATCCCCAATTGAGTCTATGTCCAACTTGATTCCATTAAAAAAAAATAAAAAAAAAAAATTAGAAAAATCCCAAAATTTGAAAGGCACCACTTCAGTATGTGCATGATAGCTTTGCCAAGTTTCGATCAAATACACTGAATGGTTTTCGAATTCTGCCCCGGAAACGAACCCCATCCCCAATTGAGTCTATGTCCAACTTGATTCAATAAAAATTTAAAAAAATAAAAATTAGAAAAATCCCAAAATATCAAAAGGCACCACTTCAGTATGTGCCTGATAAGAGTTGCCAAGTTTCGATCAAATACACTGAATGGTTTTCGAATTCTGCCCCGGAAACGAACCCCATCCCCAATTGAGTCTATGTCCAACTTCATTCCATAAAAAAATTAAAAAATAAAAATTAGAAAAATCCCAAAATATCAAAAGGCACCACTTCAGTATGTGCCTGATAAGAGTTGCCAAGTTTCGATCAAATACACTGAATGGTTTGGGAATCCTGCCCCGGAAAAGGAAATGATTACGGACGGACAGATGGACAGACAGGCTGATCACTATATCCCCTGTATTATATGCCGGGGGATAAAAAGTAAGTGTATGACCTGTTGCCAACTTCTATCCCTGCCCTAAGGAAGAGTTTGGCCATTAACAATTTTTTTGTCTGGCTGTGACATTGACCTTTAACATAGCAGATCAATGTGTTATTCCAAAGATGTCCAAGCAATGCATGGTTTTATACGATAACTGTGGCTATCAAACTGAGGCAAAATATTGGAAAATCCCCATTTACACAGCTGGCTAAAGAAACAAACAACAAACAAATTATCAATTTCTTTTATTTATATGCATATATCACACATTGAACAGTGTTCATATAATGGTTCCTGATGCAGTATGCACTTTCCTCCTATTCTTCAATACTCATAACAGAGCGGGATAACTGTTCGCTTGAAAGCATCAGCAGACCATGCTCACCAGTTCAGAGTTACTTGCCCTCAAACATCCTTTTCCTTCTATATTGCCATGGAAAAACAGGAACCAGGATGAGGGGAGGCCAGATGGGCTCTATCCCTGTTGCATTGTGTTAGTAGAATTGTGAACATTCTATTTGGTGTTTGGGTCCACATTTATAGACAAGTAGTCGCAAACATCATTCCTTTCAAGTGATTACCACATGGCCAAAGACAATAATTTCTTCAACGTCCTTGAAGGATCCCACTCCGACTTGGCATTGGTTGGTCTTCTCACATTTGCCTGACCACCCTTTGTGAGTGTGTCCCAGTGTCAATTGGCATATAACTTCTCGGTAGGCTCCCATTGAAATAACAGGACTCTCCTCATCGCTGTCTGCCAATCACTTCGGATATCTGGAAGGGTCCTTCCAGACTGTCAACCTGTCATCCGGGTATCTCAAGCTGGACTTCAGTTTCTGCAAAATTATGTATAAAGATTGTAGCAAAAGAAAAGAATTGTTGCAACATGTACTTACAGATAAAAGGCAGCAAATTCACTTAATTTATCATCTTTGAGTTTTGTTATATACCAAACATTTGAGATATATATTGTTCCATGCTGATGAGTTGAAACAATCATTAACTGACATCTCTTAAAAATGTTCCTAGCAACCTATGCTTGCCATACAAGCCAAAGTAATAGATGAGGTAGCAAGTGGGCTCATTGAAAGCTCTTAATCGTACCCAATAACATGGGATGTTGTCCGTAACAGTCATCATCGGTGCGTCTGGATCGAGCTCATAACATTAATCTCTGGTTTGTCTAGTTGAGATTTGAGATTTGATTAATTTATAATCCTTGTCATTTAGCCGAACTATTGCTGGATGTGGTGTTAAATGAGTGAATTGGGTTTAACGCCTCTTTGAACAGTATTCCAGTTATATCACGGTATGTAAGCTTGATGTGGGAAGAAAGCCCGAAGTGATGCAGGTCTTACATGTTTACCACTTTGATGAAACCCACAAGCAAGTGTATGATGCTACCCTTGATTCAAACCCACGACCATCGGTTTCTGTCTAGCCCAAGAGATGCAACTATGCACAGCAAGTTGTAGTGCCTTTGATAATTAGGCCATCCATGCCAACAGGTGATAAAGAACAAGCAAACTGAAGAAATATTTGCAGAATAGCTACATGAACATGATGAACCAAACAGAATAATTTCAAATATTTACCACTCACTGCTACTCTTCTCTTGTTCCTCATTGCTTCCCTTTTTCCATTGATGCTGTGCAGATGACTGACTCATTCATTCATCCAGACATTCTGCAAACATAAGTAGCATTCACATTAGAGAAATGTCCAAACTGTACATGCTGTACATTGAATTCAATTGAAAAGGCCCCAGTTGAGTTTCCAACTTAGAACTGTCCTTATTAAAATATTTCATCCCAAACATTCAGAGATAAAACATAACCCCATATTTAACAAGTGTCAAACAATTATTTGACAACAAAGCCAGGGTCATTCAACATACACTTTACATAAGGAATCACTTGTTGCAAAAAAGATCCTCGCCAAGGTCAGAGTCATTCCATGAAATATTGAATGATTAAGTTATGAAGCTTATACAAAACAAGGACATAACAGTGTAATTATAACAATATCCTAAGCGTAAAAAAAAATAAAGTCTTTGGTGGCCATTATTGTAAATTATAATCTGTATTAGCATCCCACGAAAGTTAAGAGTTAATAATCGTTCCTAGATCTTGGTACTTTTCTTCATTATCTATAAAAAAGCGGATCTAATTTGGATCATCTTGTTTTGACCACAAATCCATTACGCCTCTTATGCTAACAAACAGTTGACCATAATACTAAAAAAAGGACCCTTGGCGTTTACGGTAAAGTATGTAGAGCAGGAAAATATCTACATCAATCCGTTCCATAAGATCTCTGCACAGAAATCTCTGCACAAGGCCTCGAAGCCCTGCTACGTACCTGGCAATGCCAATCGCCTTTCCAAATACTGTTGACTTCCGCGTTGTGGATGGCTGAGAGGAACTTCGGCCGGCATTTCCGTGGTGGAGGTGAATGAGAACAATGTATCGATACACGAGGTAAGCTTATCGTAATCAAGAATCACAGTGTATATCGATACACGAGGTTTGTTTACATCCATGTTCTAAAATGGCGCCCTGGACCGTAGGGGAATATGGGTAAAATGGCTTGTTCCGGGTTAACACTAAGCTGGGCCCCGTCTCTAATATCACATTATTGTTTGGCGCAAGTTGACGACGCGCATAGGGAGCCGGGAACCAGGTTAACACGACATAAGCTGGTTCCCGGCTCTCTATGCGCGTCGTCAACTTGCGCCAAGTTATATTAGAGACGAGGCCCAGCTTATACACTAAACACGATCGGTCATTTCGTCAAAACTGGCCAAATATTGAGATTGCAGCTGAGGTCATGCTGGCAGCTGAAGTGACACATTAAGGCAGAGACCATATATTATATGGTCTCTGATTAAGGTAAGGAATATGTGAATATTACAATGATCACGTATTAAAGTAATTTACCACATGTAAGCCTGTCACATGTTACACATTAACTTTTATAGCCAACATGTAAGTAAATGTATAATTATATTTTTATATGACAAGTAGCCTGTCTATCATATGTTAGTATTTGCTTATGTATATAATGTAGAAATATGTTTACTTTAACTGGATAATTTGTATGCTAATGTGACTCACTGTCTTATTTCATATACTCCCTGTACTCTGTGAGAATGATTAATAGCCTCAACATATTTTTCCAGATGTGAAGAATCAAGAACAGCTTTAATAACAGGGAAGTTTTGCATCAGAGATCATCGTGAAGTGGAAGAAAAGACATTTTAAGGGTATGAACATTTTCACTTGAACTAGTTGAACAATAACCATGATGACAACTTTATCATGGGGGAATTTTTGGTGGTGGGGTAGCCTAGCGGTTGAAGCGTTCACTCTTCGTGCTGAAGACCCAGGTTTGATTCCTGCCACATAGCTGCGATATTGCTGAGTGTGGCGTTAAACATCAAACAAAGCTAACAGCCGCATACTTACTCACGTGGGGATTCCAGGTTGAAGTTAGTCCCCATCAACATGATCAACCTATGCTAGTTGTGAGAGATAACTTAATGGATCGGGTGATCAGGCTCCCTGACTTGGTTGATCCATGTCATTGTATCCCAATTGTGTGGATCGATGCTCATGATGTCAATCACTGGATAGACTGGTCCAGACTTGATTATTTACAGACCGCCGTCATATTGCTGGAATATGGCTGAGTGCAGAGTTAAACAACAAACACCAACATGATTCTACAACCTGCTCTTGTGGATACCATTTTGAAGATCCTACACATAACTTCTTTTCGGGTCTTAACTATTGCAATATGTTCTACTACATGTGTTTTAAACATATATTTTTTTTATAGTGAACTGGATTTGCAAACAAGCCGATGGCTTATCTAAATGATGCTGAAATACAAAATAAGTATTAGAAAATACTAATTCTATACTATTGCAAACTATCAGTTGAGCAATAATGTAATCATCTGATTATAAGTAGATAATGAAGGAGAAGTCCATATTGATTAAATCTACCAGATTCTGAGATAAATGCACGTATTGATTGATTTATTTCAATGTTTTCCTGTACATAATTTTCAACAATTCCATATAAAGCTTTCTTATATCATATCCATACTGTATAATAATACCTATTATTTCTAATAATAGCATAATTTGGACACACAAATAAGTAATGAATGGTATTTTTATAACAGGTCCCGCACATGCGGGATAGGTCATTTGACATGAATCAGTTTTATGTGAATTTAAATCACTACAAGCTGATCTGAGTCATGAAAGGATATGCCTTCGATTCTGTGAAAATGGAAATGCTAAAACATCTCCCAATATTAACCATGCTATTACAGAATCTGTTCACTTGTTTTTGTATGTAAAATATTTTTGAACGATTACATCCATCTAATGATTGTTTGTATGTGTGATATGCCAGTAGAGGTATATGTGTACAAGCATGTGCATACACATGAAAAAAAAATGTTTGTTTGGCTAGGTACCAGTATATGAATAGGTTGTTTAGTGCGACTTGTATATTAGCATCATCATAGTTTCAACAGACAGTTTATGTATATCAAATGTTAAATGTCTTTGTAGGGAGAATTGCATATCAAAACTGTCATTATTTTATTACTTATGAGTAGAACTTTTTAAGTATCTGGTATGATACATTTCCTTGGTCCACAGACACATGTACCAGTAAACTGACTTGATAAGTAGCATAACAGTCAGTGTGGTTGGAAACTAATTAAGCCGTCACTACTCAATTAAGTAATTAACAGACAATTGCAAGTGATAATACCCACCTGACACTAATTGCCCTGTTAATCCCTAATCCACCATGAGTTGACATTGAGCTCATCTTGCTAATGAGCTGTTGTGAGCGTAACGAGATGATAAACATCAAAGGTGGGGCAGGCTTTGATCAAGTGTTCTGTAGAAGAGATTATGCCACTTGTTTAATGTTTATTTAGGATTAGCTACATCCCTTGATGCGACCAAGACCATACTTGAGGTTATCAGACAGTTTGTCTGGATACAGCCTGATGTCTCAACTGTACTTATTGGATTCTGCCTTGTAGCAAACTATGTGTGTGACAAGGACTTTGACCACTCTGTGCAGATGCATAACAATGCATAATGAACTTGGGGTATGATTCAATTATGTCACACAAGTCAAAGATAGGTTCCACTGTATTTAGAAACAGACGATAGATGCAATACTGTGTAACTTTATAACAATCAAATGATTTACAATTACCCTTGAAAAGTTCCAAAACCAAATAGAACTACTTAAATTATGATTACACTTGACCAATATATTTGGCAGTTTTTGCCGTTATTGTTAATCTGAATTAAAGATAGGATAAATGATAAAAATATGATAATGCATATCACACACAAGTGTCTATTATACGCAAATAAATAAGTCTTGTATACATTGATTAATTGGAAAGGGTCCTAATTGGGATTGTTCACTAGCCAATATATTAGCAAATATTCCCATGGGCGCTTATTAGAGCGAGGCGCTTATTACGTCAAATACTTTAGTTCTGTTTTTATGTATAAGAACCTATTTTATGCAATTTGCATTGCCTTGTTTACCTTTCCTTATGTTTTGATGTAATGCAAACATTTGAGAAAAATTCAGGTGAGCCTGCCTTATGGCACTACAGGAATTGTTTTCAGAAGATCAATTACAATTTTGTATTTTCTGTACAATTTACTGTTTGCTATGGCTTTTTTACATTGGTTAACATGGTTTGGTTAACAGTTGCTTGATAAATTGTCATTACCTTACTCATTGAGAAACCAAATTTTTACCCTTTGTCAATATATGTGTGTTTCTTATATTTTTAATAACAAGCTTTTAAAGATGTTATAAATTGTTTCAGGCACCTGGATTTCACAATGACACCAGATCAGACAAGTCATACATGTACAAAGGACTCTCCGGATGATGAATAATCCTCCCCAGAACAACTAACAGGTTCACCTCAGAAAGTGATGATTCTGAATGAATAATGCCACATCAGTGTGATTCTGTAGGTTGTTTTATTACGACATAAATCAAGTCTAAAGGAATCAATACCACAGCAGTGAGACTGTTTATGTGGTGTACACTGACGCTGACTATACAAATCTGAATGACTTTTGTGGTTTACTGCACAAACATAATTGACTTTAGATATTCTTCTACCTTGAAATTCTTCTGAGATTTGACTAATTTGTTTATTTAGAAAATGGCATTGAAGCATCTGTTTCTGTTTTTGAATGTTCTTGCAAACACCTCTGGTTACTGAACCAATGAAATGTCATAAAATCAATAAATATGATTTTTTATCTTAACAATTTTTTTGTTTTGCTTCTTTAAAGAAATATGATATTGATCATTCATAACATAGGTGCTAACATATATCAAATATACTAATGCCCTGAATGTTTTCCTACAATTAATACAGCTCACTGAACGAAGTTTTTAGTTCCATGTCAGTAGAAAAGTTACATTGATATTTTTATGTACCAGTACTTTATTAGGTGTTTTCTGTGGATGCCATTAGTCTTATGCACCCATTTGGGTTAATGATATTCTGTTTCGAACTTCAATGAAACTCGTCTGTCAAGATGTAACAAGTATTGATACAGTTCCAAAATAAACTTTTAATCTCTCCAGGAACAAAGGCCCAAGTGAGCACATAGCCAATGACTTTCATTTTTTTGTCAGAGTGAGTATGGTGTTATGCCACTTTATGAGCAAAATTCCAACAATATCATGATGGGTGACACCAAGCAATGTACCGATGTGGTGAATCGAATGCTTCAACCACTAGGCTAAAACAAACTGGGAATATGAAGATGATATGTAAGGATACCATCATACCAGGACTGAATGCTTTTCATTTAATACGCTGAACATCTAAATTGAAATATATATGAACTTGAAAAATGTTTTCACCAAAAGTACATGCCCATAGATCTCAACTTCAAGGGGATATTTACAACTAAAATAGCACAGAATATTACTACAGCTATCTGCTATGCCCAGGCTAACATTATTTACTAGGAGAAAGACATCTCGAAAAATTGCATCCGGATACCTGCCGGATACCTGCCGGATACCTTCAGCAATGTTCAATTTTCATGGTTTGTTTCCAATATATTTTTAGGTGTTTCACACTTAATTGAACAAAATGCATCCCCCAAATTGTGACATGTTTTTGGAAACTCAGAATGGGGTATCCGGTGCCGGATCCCTGGACACCCAGATTGAGGTATCCGGTGAGGTATCCGGTGCCGGATACCCGGATTCCAGGTGACATACTTTCCGGTGAGGTGTCCATGCCGGATACCACAGATCTGGTATCCGGCAAGGTATCTGCCACCGGATACCCGGACGCGTTTTGGGTAAGTGTCCGGTGGTATCCGGCAGGTATCCGGATACCGGAAACTGCATTTTTTTTGCTGTGTCAAGGTCAAGGTTATGTGACGTCATCAGTCACGTGGGGTTACTAGGTGCACTTGTGACGTCATCAAATGAGGATGTGAGGATGGATAGTTATTAAATGTTATCTACTCTTGTGGAATCCTTCCACCTTGATCCATCTCCTGAAACTGTCACGGTGCCGGGTCTCACATCTGACAAAGGGAAATCCTCCACCAGGACGTGGCCTCATGGTACAAACAGACAGATGGCATCAAACACTTTAAGTGACAAGGAACATATTATAATATGATAAAACAAGACGTGCTCATACACTCACACAGGACGCCCCGCAGCTGGGACTATGTTTACAGCCAAATCGAAATTTGGAAAGTAATGTTATGTGAATCAACTCACCTAGATCGTAAACCCGACCCGTGAGGGACCGGCATAGAATAGGTCTTCAGCAACCCATGCTTCCCGTAACAGGCGATTATGTTTGTCGTAAGAGACGACTAACGGGTTCGGGTGGTCAGGTTCGCTGACTTGGTTGATGCATGTCATCGTATCTCATTTGCGATGATCGATGCTCATGACGCCTATCACTGGATTGTCTGGTCCGGACTCGATTATTTACAGACCGCCGTCATATAGCTGGATAATTGCAGAGTGCGGCGTTAACCAACCAACAAACAAGGTTGTAGACCGAACTAGAATCTAAAATAGTTTTGGCAAAACATTGAGGAAACGATTTCGTTTTCTTTTATCATTCCAAATAGAAAATTCATTCATGGACTAAATGATTTTCAACAACATACCATCGAGTTGTACATAATCGACCAGGAGCTCACTCTAATAGTCGCTATATATTTCATACGTTGTGCGCAAAGTCAAAGGGACGCCACTACCACTTTCCATATAACTGAACTGCCCTTGGCAAGGAAAGGACACATCTTTGCGTATCCTGGAAATACATTGCTCGAGTTTCTACCGAAATAAACGAAGATGTCTTGTTCCATTTTGTATGAAATGATTCTAATCATCTGTTTTGGACTCGTTTTCAGACATAAGTCATAATCGGTAAATACCTTGTTTCAGCTCCATAAATTTCTTCTCAAGCAGTGAGCGATATGTTAATACCCATCCTAAAGTCTCTATGTGATTGAAGTGAGCTATATTTTTTATATTTTATGTCCACCAGTTCTTGATACTTCCAGGGTGGCTGACTCTGTATATGCTTTGTACGTCTTTTACCATGTCTTTTTAGACATGTAGCTGATTGTTACAGGACATCTTGCGGCCTCTTGACGAAGCCTTCTTAGCGCTAATATTGGTGTAAAGGTGTCGTAACGGAAACAATCTTAGCCAAGTCTGTTCTCGAAGCTGTTGTAGCGCTAATATTGGTGTAAAGGTGTCGTAACGGAAACAATCAATTTATGGAGCTGAGAGGTACGTAAAGAGTTCCCTCCCCTGGTCGCAAAGGCGTTCACTGGCTCAACTGCGTTGTGGTGTGGCGCCTTTAAGAGTAGAAACAGGAAGATACGGAAACTTGCCATAGTTTATTATATAGAGTGTGTGGAGCATGAATGACGCTTCTGGTTACACTGCCCCCTTTATATTGAAATTAGAGCGCCATTATTAAGAAGATGTACTCAAGTCTGGGATATTTTCAATGATTATTCCGATGGTGAAACAGTGTCTTTTATACTGCCCAACCTAGATGTAGGGGCCTGAAGTTAGCAGCGGGTTCGTTATTCATAAGCTGTATATTTAACAACAACAGTGATCTGGTCAAATTCACTGAAAGTCATTTAATATATGACAGCAGGTTCGTCTTACATCATCATCCAAAAGCTGTTAAGTTATTCAGTATTTTTGAATAACGAAAAACAAACCAGCACCGGGTCCGTTAATTAAAGGCTGTATATTAAACAACAACAGTAATGTGGTCAAATTCACTGAAAGTCATTTAATATATGACAGCAGATTCGTCTTACATCATCATCCAAAAGCTGTTTAGTTATTCAGTACTTTTGAATAACAGCAGGTTCGTTATTCAGTTTATGTCAAACAATTCTTTGAAATATATACATTTGACTTGTGCCAAATGTTCCGGGTTTTTTTTCAGATGAATACTTGACTTGCCTTAGCATGTGTTTGTGACGGGTGCAACTGGTGGGGCAGGATACCTGGTATCATCAATTTTTGACAGTGATTCATAAACCAGGCTCGTGATAAAGTCGGAATTGTTTAACAGACTCTGATTTGGGCAGAGATTTCTTATGAATATGGAAAGAGTTTTGTCACATTTAATCACTAATCTTTGTTTGACCAATTGTGTCTTTTCCAGGCTCTTCTCCGGGACGTTTTAGTACACTCACTTCGTGTAATTTGGTCGATAAAGTTACCCATATCGTTTCGTGATGTTTTGATCTTTATTCATGATCCTGAAGTATTTGGAATATATGCATGTACATTTAGGGTTTGTATCAATGGGTAACACAAGCCCCAAAGAGCAAGGAATGAAGTTTTCATTAATTTTACTTTTGTACTTTTGCTGGACCCAGCAATATATCTCTCTTTGTAGCTTTGGAATCCGGTACAAAAGAGAAATGGATGGACTTGTCTTCAGGTTTAAGAGTCAAGTCAACAGGTACATACAGGTCAAGATAAGGGATCTATGCTGTGAAGGCATCAGAATGGCACAAAATGATCAGTTGTGCTGGAAGGAGTATTGTTTGGACATACGACGTTTCATTGCGTAAATGTGTTATAGATGCTATATATTTCCAGGAGAAGTGTGTGGGAAGAAAACACATGTAATAAAACAATTTGACAAAAAACAAACATTTCTCCAAGTTCTCCAATTAATGAATGCAAGGCTTGTATGTGAAATTAATCAAAATATCACTGTTTATGTACACAATTGTGGATTAAGTGTGATCATTACTGCATACATTCAGCGTTTGCATTCGAAGATTCGTTTACACATAACCCGTAAACTGTTCTAGACTATATCAGTCCAAGAGATGTTCTGAACTGGATGCAACCATGACGTGATGCAGCAGAAATAATGTTGAATATGGCATAAAACAATAATCACTCAATAACTCGAATGGTCATAAACTTAAGGATACCTGATATTAAAATACACGTAAACGTCTGATATAAGGTTATTTGTGGGTTTCAGATTTTTCTTTCATTTTCGTTCTTATCCGAATTCGAAACAGCAACTATGTCTGCAATTTCATCAAAAACAAAACAATGTAGTATTTAATCGCCCATATTTGCAATTAAGTGATATCCCACATTGGTAATTGGTATATTCTGATATATTTAATGTTAATGCTGAATAGTACGTAGTATATTACACTGAGGTTACCCTACCATACCTGTAACAATGTGAGGTAAATGCTCTGGGGTCATGCATTTCAAGCCATGTGGTCTGAGGATTCCAATGCCCAAGTCACCAAGAAACCAAGTCATCAAGTCATAAAAATGGAGAGAGAAAGAGAGATCACTACACCATAAACCATGCATTGAGAAAGGAGATGTGGATAAAATATATCCTATCAGGGAGGCGGGGACGCGAAGGATGGAGATGTTTGACTAAAACTACATTTCAACTAAAATGTGATGATAACAATAAGCACTATCTTACCTTTGCATCGGCTGAGAAGACCAAAAATTGGCAGGGGGGTAGTAATTCCGATCAATATTGCTCGGATGTCAGGATCTATGAGAATGAGTCAGCAACAAATCCGGTGAGCGTCTATCTCTTCTACCTGTCAAAACTACATCCAGATTGTGATGCACTATTACAAAGTCCACGCAGGTGCTTCCAGAAATCCGGGATTTGGTACAATTATGGCCCTTTAGGTAAAAAATACCCTTAGCACCATGATGCAGAAACTATCGAGAAAGGAGGGTTTGTCCCAGGTGTACACTTGTCGCTCTGTCCGGGCATCAACAATCACATACCTCTACCATGCCGGTGTTGACACCAAGCAGATATGCAACATCACAAAACACAAGTCGAGGAGTAATCCTTGAAACATGAGTGAGTGTGTGAGTTGGGTTTAACGCCGCTTTTAACAGTATTACAGTCATATCGCGGCGTGTCAGCTTAATGTGGGAGGAAAGCCCGAAGTGATGCAGGTCTCTGACGTTTACCACTTCGTTGAAACCCACGAGCACGGATATGGTGCTGACAAACCTAGAAACATAGTCGGGGCGAACCGGGATTCGAACCCACAATCATAGGTTTCTGGTGTGCCCAAGGGACGCAACTCTGCACAGCGAATCGCGGCGCCTTAGACGACTCCGACATTCCCTCAAATGTACCTGTTTCCTGTTTAGGGGGCTGTAGGAACTTTCTTGTGAGCGCCAATCTTAACAATTGTACCATAACATGCAGCAGTGGTTAGTATATAGTATATAACAAAGGCCAAGGTCGAATGTAGTCACGTGGGCCAGTGACATTTGTTGTGTGTTGATTGCAGTAAATGTTTCAAAACCGACGTTGTTGTTTATTTTTATTTGATAACAAATTCTATCCATTTTTGCTATAATAACGGTAACACTATTTTTCAGGGCATTATCATTTGCAGAAGCCATCGGCCTTTTCAACTGGGAATGGAAGACCTCGGGCTTCTGCAAATGATAATTCCCTGAAAAATAGTGTTACCCTTATAATCACAAACCACAACAGTTAACATAATTACATTATGACGAGTAAATAGCTGGAACATCAACAAGTCGATCAGTCTGTGAGCTTGACATTGTCATGCTGATAGAGGACACACTGTGGCAGCTGTTGTAGAAATGGTAGGAATATCGGACGAAGAATGCCATCCATGTAACGCTGAGTTGTCAAATGTCCGTTAACGATGACCAGTGGTGTTCCCTCCTACCCATTCCACTCCTCCACGGCACGACATCCTGAAAGCTCCATGCCGTCACGCGTTCTCCCCTTTTGGGGAAACACGCTGTCTTCCATTAGCTCTGAACAGACAGAACAGACTTTCATCAGTGAAGACGACCCTCTGCCAGTCACGTTGTTGCCAAACCACGTACACTCCGGGCCAATCTCAATCTGTGACGACGATGTTGCGCTGTCAATAACTATCCTCTTTAAGGTGTGCAAGCCCTTATTTCTTGAGCCCCGAGTCGCCTGGCCACTGTGTGTTGATAACTTATGCCCTTAGGTATTCGTCGCTGAATCAATTCTGGAGATGCAAAGTACGCAAATACCCTTCTTCATTGGGCGTAGTTACCCAGGGTCTCCCTGGGATCTGATGTCTGCTCGTTCTGTAATGTTACATCAGGTTAAATTGTTTGATAGGCATTACTTAGAAGTTGATGGATAACAAGATAGACACAATTTGTTACTGTTAATCCTCTACTGTTAATCCTCCACCTACTATATATATTCTGTACAATGTCCCTCATTCAGTCTTGCTTGACAATGGTATAAGGATCTATACCGAAACGTCGCTTTTCCCAGTATTAAAGAAGTTGTTATCCATAAACATTGTGTCTATCTTGTTACATCAGGTTATTTACAGCAATCCGAAGCAACCAAAACTTCTAGCAATGTGGGCGTCTGGCTTCCATCTGCATCATATCCAGGGCCCGATCGCGTTGTTCTGGTGTTAGTCGTTGTATTTCTGTGGATGCCGGTATCATTAATATGTCCTTATTGCAAGTATAGTTTCGGCAGCCCAAGCGACACATATTTTTCACGTTTTCGTATTTTCTACGAAAGATGTGTCGTGGATCTGTTTCACGTTCTGCATAGAGCATTGTTGTGTTTGGACGATGTGTTCTGCATTGATTTAGTTTAAACTTGTGTGTTTAAATGTTTGCAATGTCATTTTTAAAGTGATAAAGTTTCTTTTGGCCGTAGGTTTACTTCCACTTATGTGAGTCATTTGGAAATGAAAAAAATGCTAAAGTTATTATCGACTCATACACAAATTCATTGACGTTTGCACTTTTGCACAATTGCAAAACCCTTGGTCCCAGACGATGTTGGTTCGGGCTCTCGTAGTACTACGGGAAGATCATGTCAGGAACAAGCGTGAAAGGTACAAGCCAATCAACATCTCATAGCCTGAATAAGTGTAAGATGATTTATATATATTATGCGGGTGGCTGTGTACAATTCGATATGGTTAAAACATATAATAAAAGGACTAGATTATGGAATACTGTTTCTGCTTACAGCTGAGGAATTGGTATATAAAAATTGTCAGACAGTGACGGGCTAACGCTGAGCATGCGCAGACACAATAGACAGTCCAAATTTGAAAGGGAATGCATACCACTTCGTTGTTGTGCCAAATATGGAAATAGTGCTGCAGCATAGTAGATTTACGCTTATAGTAGATGGCAGTCGTGAAGAGCAACCTCCCCGTGGTGAGTGCTGGGTAACGCTAGTAGCTCTTCCCCCGTGTCGACCCGGGGTAGAATGTGTCCTCAGCACCCCATTGCTGGTCGTAAAAGGTGAACAAATTGGGCAGCCTGTTTGCCGTGGGTTGCGTCCCTGTGTCGGCGGAGGAATGGAGTCTGGTGGTTGAGGGCACTGGTTCCTGAAACTGTGTTCCTTTGCCCAGCACAATAGTTCGACCCTTACTTAGCCTAGACGGGTGGTAGGATGGTCGCGGCCTTATCAATCGGCTGGTCATGCCAAGCCCTGTGTGTAATATTGTATATGCACACATGTGTTGTATTTTAATGTATATTTTGGTCTTGGTTATGTTTAACTTGCCTGAACTCACAATTTGTGATGAAATTAATTGCCTAGAGTCTTTTGCCAGAAGGCGGTGGCTCATCTGGTGATGTTGACCTCCGAATGATGTATGTCTCCAATTTCTTGTCAAGGGCAGAACCAGTCTGACATCGAATTGGAAGATAAATATAGCTCATCGTGTCGTATTTGCTGGGGTATAACACCCCTGTATCCCCAGTGTTTGCATCCTGGATATCCGGTGCAAAGTAACACTGTCCTTGTTGACACTCCATGGTGGGTGGGGAGCAGGGTTGCTGAATATTTTTTTTTCACCGTGACTCACAATCATTCTGGTTCAAAGCGTAGGCATTTAGAATCAGGCTCATCTGATGAGACTGTTGCAAATTTATATTCCTCGGCTCGATTCCTTGTAATCGAGGCTAAAGATCATCAACCCATCAACTTAATCCCTTTGCCATTTCTAAAGCAATCCATGGATATTGTGGAGATGTGAAAAATGTGACCCAAATTCGTTCTGGCTCCCTTCTTGTAGAATGTGTAAGGAAACAACAATCCCTCAATTTATTATCAATAAGCCAATTTGCCAATGTTGAGGTTGTTGTCTCTGAACACAGGCCTCCTGTCGAGACATGGTTGTGACAGGACTCATTACTTGTCCGACATATGAGAGCAAGCAAAAGCAGATGAATTAAAAAATCAAGCAGTGTCTTCTGTGAAACGTTTCACAAGAAAGAAGGACGATTCAACTTTTGAAATACCTTCAATAGTATCTTCAATAACTCAGTCAATCAAAGCTGGTTACGTCAACATCGGAGTGGAGATGTATGTCGCCACTCCAATGTTTTAGATGTCAACATTTTGGCCATGGCTCTAAGTCCTGTACTCGTTCCGTTGTTTGTCAATACTGTGGTGACAACCACGAGAATAGTGATTGCCAGCAACCACTCAAATGTGCAAACTGTGATGGTAAACATATGGCATCCTCTAAATTCTGCCCTGTGCGGCCTTTGGAGAAGCAGGACAACTTTTTAAATCCCAATCACCACCTCAATCAACACTTAATTACCCTGCTGCTGTCTCTAAGCCAGCTCAATCTACGTCTGTCTCGTGTCAGACTGAGCTGACATTGGTCAAATCTGATCGATCCGTGGCAACTGCACCTGACATCGAGCTTGACAAATCTGATGCTCACACATTAACACCACCTTCAACATCTCAGGCAGAGAGTCAGACTCCTCCTGAATTAGTCCTTGAACAACGTGCAACTGAATCTGTCCATCTGAAAAGAAAGGAAAGGAAAGGAAAAAGTCACACAAAAACAAATCACCCAAGAATCTCGATCTTTCAAAGGTGCCTATCCACAACTCTTATAGTGCTCTGGATATGGAAGTAACTCCATCGTCATAGCATTCTGATAGCGTTCGCGTGAGAGATCGCCTATTGAGCCACCATGATTCATTTACCTACTATACTCGGGGGATATTGCGGGGGACTTAGAAACAATTTGATAGACATTCAATTACTGATACAGGATTTGAAACCGTCTGCTTTATGTCTTGATGAAACATACTGATGTAAGGGAGGTAACTCTAAACCCGGAAGTATTTCTATAAATAGAATGTTGACGTAGTTTGGAATGGTTGTGTGAGTGTTGTGATGATGTCATCATAGTAATACCGTTGTGTTGTCAGTTATGGTTTTGATCTGAACAAGTAAACATCGTTTGAGCTTACTTGAGTCTTCTTTCAATACCTTAAAAGTACAAATAAAATTGATATTAGGCAGGACAACTGTCATCATTCATATTCATCCCAGGTGACAAAGCAACTGGAGGGTCGTCTGTCTTGGTGAGACGTGATTCACATCCCTGTTGCTCTCAATTCAAATCTTCAAGCTGTTGCTGTTCGTTTAACTTTGAACATTGTCTGTACGCTGTGTTCCTTGTATATTCCTCCAACTACTTTGCTTTGACAATCTGATCTTCAAAATCTATATGATCAACTCGCCAAGTCAAGTATCATCGTTGGTGATCTGAATGGGCACAACCCCCTGCGGGGAAGTGTTACCACAAACAATAAAGGGAAAGTACTTGAGGAATTCATTTCTGATAATAATTTATGTATCTGTAATAATGCTTCGAACACCTATTTACATCCTGCCACTGGAATATACTCAGTACTTGATCTGTCTCTCACAGATTCAAATCTATTTAACGAGTTTGAATGGTCGGTCCATGATGACTTCTGTGGAAGCGATCACTTTTCCACCATTCTTAAAGCTGTGAACCTAATCCTGAAACCTCCACATCCAAGTGGAATTTTACAAAGGCCTATTTGGTCATTGTATGAAACATTGTGTAATGCAAAATTAACCCCCTCATCATTTTCAAAATATTGAAGATCTGATTCAATTGTTTTCAGATCAGCTCAATGAAATAGCCGATCAAACAATTCCTAAGTCCTCTGCAAATCCTCATATTCGCAAACCATGGTTTACTTACGAATGCAAACAGGCACAGAAGTGTAGGAAGAAAGCGGAAAATTACTTCCGCCGACATACTACAGTTCATAATTTAGATCAAGTAAAAATTACAAATGCAAAAGTCAGGCGGGCTTATAAACAAAATAAGCCTCAATCTTGGAGGAACTTTGACTCCAAAAGAAATTCCTGCACTCCTATGTCCAAGGTATGGAACATGATACAAAAAATCAAAGACAAAGGATTAAAGTCTTCTGTTCACCATCTTAAGGAAGGTGATCAGTTATTAACTGATACAGCAGACATTGCCAATAAACCTGGTGAAACATTGGCAAAACATTCGTTATCGTCTAATTATGTCCCTGAATTCCTAAAATATCAGAAACAACAGGAAAAGGAAAATGTTAATTTTAACTGATAACGGGGAAGACTATAATGAAGTGTTTTCCTTCCATGGGCTACATACTGCCCTTGGGCAAGCTCATGATACAGCGGCTGGTGCTGATAATATTCACTATCAGCTCCTGAAACATTTGCCTAAATCATGTCTTGAAACACTTTTAGATATATTTGACCAAATATTGACGTCGGGTATAATACCATTGTAGTCCCTATCCCAAAGCCTGGTTGGGATCATACAGATCCCTCAAATTACCGCCCTATTTCTTCAACCAGTTGTGTCTGTAAAACCATGGAGCGAATGGTGAATAATAGATTAGTTTGGTTCTTGGAAACCAATAATCTACTGAAGCACTATTGTTCATTTAGTACGATTGGAATCGTTTGTTAAAAATGCTATTGTCAACAATCAACATGCAGTGTCAATATTTTTCGATCTTGAGAAAGTTTACGACACTACATGTTTAATCTGAGAGACCACTTGCCACATTTTACGTCACAGTTTTTAGCCGGCAGGCAATTTCAAGTCCGAGTGGGTTCAACCCTGTCTGACCATTATAATCAGGAACAGGATGTCCCACAAGGAAGTATTTTGTCTGTTACTTTATTTAGTATTAAAATCAATAGTCTTTCAAAGGTTTTAAGTGATGCAGTAGATTGATCACTTTTTGTAGATGATTTTAACATATCTTGTCGTGGTAAAAATATGCACACTATTGAGAGACAGCTACATTATCCCTCCATGAAATTCAGAAATGGTCACTAGAGAATGGGTTTATGTTCTCTAAAGTCAAAACAAACGGTATCCATTTTTGATGCAAATATAAACCGCATAAGGTCCCTGAACTATTTTTGGCTGGTTCTTGGGTATTATTTTTGATAATCATTTAACATTTTTATTTTTACCTCATATAAATGTCTGAAGGCAATTTACTTGTTGAAAGTCGTTTCTCGTTCAAAATGGGGAGGGGATCATTTATATCCTCTCATCCGTTCCAAACTCGATTGTGGCTCAATCATTTTTGTCGGAGCCTGTAAAAGTAACTAAACATTATTCGATTCAGTACATCATCAAGGCCTGAGGCTTTGTCTTGGTACCTTTAGAACATCACCAGTTGACAGCTTATTTGTAGAGGGTGATGAGCCTTCTCTCAAACAACGTCGAATTAAACTGTCATTGCAATATGTGACTAAATTATACTCAAATCCGTCGAATCCAGAATACGATTGTATGTTTAATCCCATGTATGGAAATTTATTTCAATCAAAACCAAAACTTGTTCTTCCTCTACGGTTCAGAATTAATGCAACATATAATCGCAGCTAATATTGATCTTTCTACTATCTCACCATACCAGTTACTGTCTACACCTCCTTGGCAACTAGTCAAACCTGAGGTAGACCTAACACTAACTACCCTCAAAAGCTGACACAAACCTATTGGTCTAGCAACAAGAATATGCCCAATTGCGGTCAAAATATGATACTAATCTGATTAATCGCTCTATCTTTACCGATGGCTCCAAGGATGGTGGCAAAGTTTCAAGTGCCACTGTCATTGGATCTAAAAGGGTGTCTTCAAGATTCCCAGGTAATTGTTCTATTTTTACAGCTGAGGCCAATGCTATTCTTATAGCAAGCAAGCAAGTAACTCTTAAACTTTATACATAGATCTCAATATAAAACAGGTAAGGCAGTTTGGTTGGTCTCTTTTAGTTGATGGGGGAAAATCGGTGAAAGGGAATTGGCTATTTGACCATTAGTGAACGATATCAGATCTTGATATAACTGAAGCTTAAACTTCTTGACCAAAGTTCTTTGTTTTAATTTTGCCAATCCGAGCAGAATTTCCAATTCATATGCCCGTGGACACAGCAACAGGAGGGGGGCACACTTGGTGCCCATTGGGATATCTAGTTCTAGCCTAAATGTCTCATCCACCAATGTTATATATATTATAACAACGAGAAAGTCCAGTATTTCACAAATTGTTTTCTCAGTAAACGTCAGATGACAGTTGGTAAGTAATGTAAACCGTTATTACACATACAGCAGTTTATGCGACTCTGCACAAACAATCATTACAGTCAATTTTGAAATGTCTCCTATGGGTGTTTACTGTATATGTACAGCAACGCGGAGAAGACAAACCCACAGCCACTTGTGGCGTAGTTTCCGATTGGAAACACAAGGTCACAGAGACCCTTGGATGTCTTAGTAAGGAGTGTGACATGCTGTTACTTGGGTGCGGTGACGCCAGGAACGTCCGGCATACCATGCACATACTTCAGAAAGGAGGAACTACAACATCAAGAATCCACCTCAATTACAAGAAGACAGTATCTTGGGGCGCGATCTGATTTTACTCTACCTCGCTGGCTCAATTGATCCACACAGCTCTGAAGATAAGAAGTTTCTGTGGCGAGTCTGGTATGATGCCTTGTTGTCCCCAGAACACCCGTAGAGGCTGAGGGAAGTGATGAAGTTGAGTGGCGTCAGCCCAGTCAGGTTTTAATGGGGTCTATTTTGGAAATTTGAAAAGTGAAGATTCCATCAAAAGGGCCCTTCTAGGTATGGAGAAAACGGAAATGAACGGTAAACATATGATAGATACATGATTGAAATCCCCAGAAAAAATATACAGAACGGGTGCCGAAGGTACTAATGGATTGGACAACAAGAAAAGTGTTTAGTCCTAAAGTTGACTCACCACAGACAGCAGTAGACTGGATGACAGCTTGAGTCAGTGCACATTGTGGTCGGCTTGATGAAGTACATCGACTCAAGGACATGTAGACTGTCTGCATTTTCTGACCATACAGACCCTCTTATCCTTTCGATAGCAGTCAGTTGCAGATTGGAAAGTAACCTACAAACGCATGTAACACCTATTTTTTCCGTTATTTGCATTGCTGTCAGAGCTCCAGATAATCTTTTGAGCAATTGAGGTTTTACTCGCAGGTTTCTATATTAATTGGGTTACAGCATTTTTCATTGGGTAACCCCTCATCTATTCGGTATTTAACATTACCTTGTCCGGAAAAATGAAATTTGATGATAAAAAAACCGAAAGCAGATGACAATAAAACGCTTCCAAACGCATCACCACAACGGCCATGGTAACCCGAGTTCCGTGCAAATTGAAATGCACATGCGTTCACACATTCCTTGCCCTATAAAAATTCACCCACATCTGATAACATACATTCGTTATTGAATTGCTACCACATGCCAAGATTGACAAGACATCAGCGACACCAAGCCCTTGGACGACTGCAAGCTGGACAAACCGCCCGGCACGTATCCAATGCATTTCAAGTCCACGGAAGGACCATATACAGGCTCCAGCAACGGTACCAGACCACCAACACTACAGTAGACCGACCACGTAGTGGAAGACCAAGGGCCACTTTAATTTCAGCCTTGATGATCAGTATTACCAAGTTTCATCTTTTTGATATGTCTCAAAGTATGTTTACAGTGTTAATAAGGTTTCTCATATATTTATCCATGGTGACGTTTCTTTTGAGGTTCAGTATATTTGGATTGCATTGAAACTTGATGGCGCTGACAAGTAATTGCAAATCATCCACCATCCAGCTCGGACCACGCAAACTGCATTATTTTGTTCAGGGGGTGATTCATCCGATGCATTTACTCACTAACAATCTAAACTAAAATAACAAAACAAAAGTCATTTCGTTGTGTCTAGTAATACAGCAATGGACTTTTGAACGATACTGGTTCCATCGTAAGCCTACACACTCGTTAAGTTCAATGACGTTTCATTAAGGCGACACAAACTGCAGCTCATGATTCATCCGATGCATTTACTCACTAACAATCTAAAATAAAAAAACAAAACAAAAGTCATTTCGTTGTGTCTAGTAATACAGTATTTAACTTGTAATTGTGTTTCGTAAATTAGCTCTGTTGTACGTATGCTGAACAAGCTTCAATGGGTATTTACGCGTGCTGTTTTTATACATTTGAGTTTTTCATTTAATGCATGCGTTTCTGTACACTAATTTAATGAAAGTAATTGGGTTTGGAATATATTTTGTGGTAATTTACGTAAAACTGTAGTCGATCTGTTGCAATTTTCCCTACTATCATATATATCTTCATTCTCCGGAAAGCTAAGCGTTTTAATTAAATGTATACCACTCGGTTTTTGTTGTTGATATATATTGGAAAATTAAGTGAATCAAATGACATACATTCATTGAACACATACAAAATCAATCATTGGACAGAAAACAAATTAAACACATTATACAGTCCGGGGCTGAGGTGATCAGTAGTATGTCGGTAGGAGGTGTAGAAAGAAATATCCTACCATTTTAGTTTGACGCGGCCAGGGGACTGAACCACCGCCATAAGAAGATGTGTTTCAGCTCCGACTTTCATACAGTTTGGCCCTCACTCTCAGAAGGTTCATACTCCAATGGACTCTACAAATTGAAAGTCAATTTTTAGATAGATAATATTCTAAGATACTTTGCTGAAAGATCAAAGGCACCGACTGAACTTTGAACGTTTTTAGCTACGTCATAATGGACTGACGTCATATTACCTCCCCGTCGTCCAACGTGTCCGTGATAACATCGTCCTTCCGTTACTGTCATGCAAGATGGCGCATCCACATCATTGGGGGGGGGGGGGGGAATTGTTTCTTTTAAGTTGTCTAATATACACAGTAAAAAAAGTGTTGCACCCCCTATACTTTTTCATGGAGGGGTGTTTTGAAAGGGTGTAAAGATAACCGAATTAATATTATAACCAGGATTTCGTGTATACCAACAAACCAGTGTATTGTCTATACAATGAACTTAAATGGGGTATTCCATGACCTTATGGCATGTAATAATCTCATGCTGAACTTTTACGAAAAATGAACGAACAACGAAGACGCATTAAGTATGGTGACATCTCAATAATTTTTAGTGACCAAATTTATCCAATAGGGTAAGAATGTCATATGGAGATTTGACGAACACAGTAAGTCAATATCGAGAACTTCCACCAAGCACTTTGATCACAGCTTGAAGTCTTCGTCTCATACTCCTCACCAGACGTTGGAATCGCTCCATGGGCAGCTGCTGCCACTCCTCGTGTAATGCTGCTTCCAATTCACGCAAGTTCTGTGGAGGAGGGTCCCGACGATAAATCAGGCGTCCCAAAATGTCCCATACATGTTCCAGAGGATTCAGATCTGGACTCATTGCTGGCCATGGAATCTGCGTCAGAGCATTGTTGTGGATAACCTGGGTCACAGCTCGTGAACGATGTGGTCTGGCATTGTCATCCATGAATATCGGTCTGGTGGCCAGTGGATGATTGTCAAAATGGGGCACCACAACTGGATTCAGCACCTCTTGGATGTAGCGCTCCCCTGTCAAGTTGCCTCGTATGGTCACTAAATCAAGCTTACAATCAAATGAGAAGCATCCCCAGACCATAACAGATCCACCTCCATATGGTACAGTTGGCATGATGTTTCTTGCAGTATAAGCTGTTCCAGGACGCCTCCATACTCTCACTCTGCCATCCACAACATGCAGAAGGAACCTGTTTTCGTCCGACCAGTGGACTCTTCTCCAGGACCTCAAGTTCCAGTTCTGTCTCAGTCTACACCAGGCTAGACGTAGTTGTTTGTGGTTGTCAGTGAGTTTAGGTCGCTTGATAACCCTTCTGGACTTCAACCCTGCAGCTTTAAGACGATTTCTCACGGTCTGGGTACTGAACTGTTGACGAGGAAGCCAAAGACGTTTCAAGGTTGTGCTTGTAGCAAATGGATGACGCCTTACCACCCTCAACAACGCTCTGTCATCTCTAACTGTGGTCTTACGTGGTCTGCCAGAGGGTCTGCGATTCCTTACATCATTAGTTTGTGCGTGTTTTCTGACCAAACGGCTTATTGTTGAGTAGTGATGTCCGGTTCTTCTGCCAATCTCCTTGAACGAAAGACCTGCTCCATGAAGGCCAATAATCTGCCACTTGACTGCTTCTGACAATCGTCTACCCGGCATTGTGGGTTACAATAAACTGGGCTGTCAGAGAACATCTTTTGTAGGCGATGTTGAGCTTAAGAAGATACTGCAATCTGCAAATGTCATGCACCATGCAATTCACGTGCTGATTGCTACGTTTTGGTGATCATCTTCCCTCCGAAAACATTACACATTTAACATCAGATCCCCAAGGAATACCTACCATTAAAACCAGAGTCGGGCGTTTTAAATGTTGTGATGTATCAAACGTATTAATGTGGGGGTGCAACACTTTTTTTACTGTGTATATTTGAATATGATTACGTTGGAAGAAGTACGTGGAAGATCTCTCATGCCGCAACGTAGGCATATCACAAACATTGAAACCAACCATTGTTTTGTTTGTTTGCCACAGCAGTCGCACAAGCCTGAGTCGGGCGCTGGTGCCTCCGAACTATGTCTATCTCGGGTCAAAGGAATGGGTCAACTGCAGTCTACCCCCGAAAAGAATGAGCAATCCTTGAAAACTTTCACAACCGCATTTACACCTGTTGCTCGGCGTACGGCATTTAGCAACATACATTTAGCGGTTAAACAAGACTGCTGCTGTATCGCTCTTCCTCCGCCCAAGGCCGTCCATTCACGTCGGTCACGGTACCACGGCAACCAACTCGGTAACCACAGCAACCAACACGGTGACCACACTATTTCATGGCTTGCCGTTGCCGCAGTTTTCTAACATTGGTTGTGGAAACAAAGTTGCAACATGTACGACAAGAAAACGCCTCAACTCACAGTAACCAGCGACACTGAAGTCAACGCCTGGCCTTCTTAGCTCGGCCCCACATAATTCGAGTCACGTGATATTTAAAGTATATTACTTATACCGCCATAAACGCAAACAAATTCTGAAATAATTTCTTATGTTACTATTTGTGTTTGTTTCGCGCATGTGTATGTCAAACAGGGACAGTTCAACAAACAGTTGTATCAAGAATGAGAATGTATATAAGGTCACCTCAGAATCATGCGTACTTGTTCAACTTGCACAGTAAAAACGTGTAGGTTTCCGGATACCTTCCTACTTTGAATCCGGCCCACATACCTTCCGGACACCTTAGACAAACCTTCCCAAAGTATTGTAAAACTTTGGGTGGTGCATTTTCTATAATCAAGCGTGAAACACATAAAACATGTTTGAATCCTACCAAGGAAATTGTAGATTGTTGAAGGTTTCCGGAAGGTATCTGGATGCAAATTTTCTTCACGTTTTGATTCTAGTAAAACATGTTAGCCTGAGCTTATGAGATAGCTGTAGTAATATTCTGTGTTATTTTAGTTCTAAATTTCCTCTGCAAACAGATCTCTGGGGACGTACTTTTGGAGAAGACAACGTTTCAACGATATGGGTTGGGTTTTTTAAATGTTGAACGTATTTAATAAACTAAACTTCAAGTAGGAGGCTATCCTTATATTACATATTTCATGTGCCTCATAGGATCGGATCCCGTGGATCATGGATGTCCTTCATGTCGAGGAGCCAATGGTTTAGATTTATACAGTGATAAAGTGGGGCATTGTGCCCTGATACAGTGGGGCATTGTGCCCTGATACAGTGGGGCATTGTGCCCTGATACAGTGGGCCATTATGCCCTGATACAGTGGGGCATTGTGCCCTTCCAGTGGGGATAGTTGCTCGTGCAAACAACCAATGGTTTAGATTTATTGACAGGTCATCTGCAGTGTCAATCCAAACCAATTGTGATTTTAAATATTCATTCATTTTGGTTAATGTTGACAAGCTAAGACTTTTTAAACTCAACTCAGTATCAGCAATCATATAGTCATACCTTTATGTATGAGGCTTGTATCACAATGTCAGCAATCATGTGATAAACCCATATGGAGCATGGTAGACCTCACACCTTTCCAGACATTGCTTCTGCATTTAGAAGGGGCCCCGGCGGCCCAGTCACCTTAGTGACTGGGGAATTCTCCTGGCAAAGAGGCATCCGTCGGGTATCTCTGCGAAACCTATGATCACGGGTTCAACCTGAATATGTTTCTAGTTTTGTCAGCACCATTGCAGCAGGGTTTTACCAAAGTGGTAACAATGTCAGACTTGAGTCTCTTGGGCTCTCCTCCCACTTCAAGCTGACGTGCCTTGTCACATCAATAACAATGATGTTAAAATCAACTCACTGACGCACTCACCCTGTTGATTTGTTGAAAGTTGTCAGATATGTCACGTCAGCCATACTGTAGATGTCAGCTTTGCCCATTTATGCATGTATAATTAAAAACAATATATTGATGAACTTAAAACATGATTCATCATGGCATCATCAACATGTTCCTTGACAGTCTGGCTCCACACTGTACCGCATGTTGTGTGTCTTCCTTGATGGTCTGGCTCCAAACTGTACCGCATGTTGTGTGTCTTCCTTGATGGTCTGGCTCCACACTGCACCGCATGTTGTGTGTCTTCCTTGATGGTCTGGCTCCACACTGTACCGCATGTTGTTTGTCTTCCTTGATGGTCTGGCTCCACACTGTACCGCATGTTGTATGTCTTCCTTGATGGTCTGGCTCCACACTGTACCGCATGTTGTATGTCTTCCTTGATGGTCTGGCTCCACACTGTACCGCATGTTGTTTGTCTTCCTTGATGGTCTGGCTCCACACTGTACCGCATGTTGTATGTCTTCCTTGATGGTCTGGCTCCACACTGTACCGCATGTTGTTTGTCTTCCTTGATGGTCTGGCTCCACACTGTACCGCATGTTGTGTGTCTTCCTTGATGGTCTGGCTCCACACTGTACCGCATGTTGTTTGTCTTCCTTGATGGTCTGGCTCCACACTGTACCGCATGTTGTGTGTCTTCCTTGATGGTCTGGCTCCACACTGTACCGCATGTTGTGTGTCTTCCTTGATGGTCTGGCTCCACACTGTACCGCATGTTGTTTGTCTTCCTTGATGGTCTGGATCCACACTGTACCGCATGTTGTGTGTCTTCCTTGATGGTCTGGATCCACACTGTACCGCATGTTGTGTGTCTTCCTTGATGGTCTGGCTCCACACTGTACCGCATGTTGTGTGTCTTCCTTGATGGTCTGGCTCCACACTGTACCGCATGTTGTGTGTCTTCCTTGATGGTCTGGCTCCACACTGTACCGCATGTTGTTTGTCTTCCTTGATGGTCTGGCTCCAAACTGTACCGCATGTTGTGTGTCTTCCTTTATGGTCTGGCTCCACACTGTACCGCATGTTGTGTGTCTTCCTTGATGGTCTGGCTCCTAACTGTACCGCATGTTGTGTGTCTTCCTTGATGGTCTGGCTCCACACTGTACCGCATGTTGTGTGTCTTCCTTGATGGTCTGGCTCCACACTGTACCGCATGTTGTGTGTCTTCCTTGATGGTCTGGCTCCACACTGTACCGCATGTTGTGTGTCTTCCTTGATGGTCTGGCTCCACACTGTACCGCATGTTGTATGTCTTCCTTGATGGTCTGGCTCCACACTGTACCGCATGTTGTGTGTCTTCCTTGATGGTCTGGCTCCTAACTGTACCGCATGTTGTGTGTCTTCCTTGATGGTCTGGCTCCACACTGTACCGCATGTTGTGTGTCTTCCTTGATGGTCTGGCTCCACACTGTACCGCATGTTGTTTGTCTTCCTTGATGGTCTGGCTCCACACTGTACCGCATGTTGTGTGTCTTCCTTGATGGTCTGGCTCCATACTGTACCGCATGTTGTGTGTCTTCCTTGATGGTCTGGCTCCACACTGTACCGCATGTTGTGTGTCTTCCTTGATGGTCTGGCTCCACACTGTACCGCATGTTGTTTGTCTTCCTTGATGGTCTGGCTCCACACTGTACCGCATGTTGTGTGTCTTCCTTGATGGTCTGGCTCCACACTGTACCGCATGTTGTGTGTCTTCCTTGATGGTCTGGCTCCACACTGTACCGCATGTTGTTTGTCTTCCTTGATGGTCTGGCTCCATACTGTACCGCATGTTGTGTGTCTTCCTTGATGGTCTGGCTCCACACTGTACCGCATGTTGTGTGTCTTCCTTGATGGTCTGGCTCCACACTGTACCGCATGTTGTATGTCTTCCTTGATGGTCTGGCTCCACACTGTACCGCATGTTGTGTGTCTTCCTTGATGGTCTGGCTCCTAACTGTACCGCATGTTGTGTGTCTTCCTTGATGGTCTGGCTCCACACTGTACCGCATGTTGTGTGTCTTCCTTGATGGTCTGGCTCCACACTGTACCGCATGTTGTTTGTCTTCCTTGATGGTCTGGCTCCACACTGTACCGCATGTTGTGTGTCTTCCTTGATGGTCTGGCTCCACACTGTACCGCATGTTGTGTGTCTTCCTTGATGGTCTGGCTCCACACTGTACCGCATGTTGTTTGTCTTCCTTGATGGTCTGGCTCCATACTGTACCGCATGTTGTGTGTCTTCCTTGATGGTCTGGCTCCACACTGTACCGCATGTTGTATGTCTTCCTTGATGGTCTGGCTCCACACTGTACCGCATGTTGTATGTCTTCCTTGATGGTCTGGCTCCACACTGTACCGCATGTTGTATGTCTTCCTTGATGGTCTGGCTTCATTTAGTGCCCATGGAAATGGGTACCCGGTAGTGACAGACTGTGTATGTCGAGACTAGATGAGGATGTTTATTGCATGCTGAGGTGAAGGGCGAGGTTTGGGCAGTGTGAACCGCGGCTGCACATTATGTGGCTGTACCTGCCCTGCCCTGCCCTGCCCTGCCCTGAACACAAGTACAGCTTATATCAAGCCGTTTCAGATGTGTGTGACCATTTGTTGACATTCTCAAAGTGAATTTGTAGGCCTCGTGAGGTTGTACATGAGGATTGTGGTACGGTTATCCAGAGAGCGTATAGTATTGTGCCCATGTATGTGATACAGCTGTAATTCGCAAACTGTCGGTACTTTTGTTATTGGGGCGATGAATGTCCGTGAATATTATGTTATGTAATATATGCTCTCACCATTGACATGGGCCTTGGGGCGTTGACATGGGCCTTGGGGTGTTGACATGGGCCTTGGGGCGTTGACATGGGCCTTGGGGTGTTGGGGATGTTGACATGGGCCTTGGGATGTTGGCATGGGCCTTGGGCTGTTGACATCTTTTAAGCACTGTATTATAATGATATATTTTGACCAAACTACAACATAGAAATGAATACATAATTCAGTAAGTCATTTGGTCTCAACTAACATTCCAATAAGCCTTTACGTTATTTAGTTCACGTTTGATTCTCTCCCGTATCTAGCTGCTCATTCATCTTCACGTGTCGTTAGCCGTTACTTACATCTGGAGCCGAAAAGAAACCTGCAAGCCTATCTACCTATCAATGCCTGTCAAACTATCTCTAACGTGTGTCTAATTTGGAAGTTTATCTATCCGTACGCTCTGTCCACATGGAATATTCTTTAAATAATAAATTGATTAAGTATGGCTTTATAAGCTTTACAATCTGTCTTATAAATTGCACAGGATATTAAATATATTCAATTGGTCAGTTTCATGACATGCAATAACACATAATGGCCGAGTTTTTTTTTACGGAATTTGTTATTCAAATATCCAATATCCTTTCCTAGGTTAAGTCAGCGCGGTGTGACACATGTCAGGCAGCACTACTACGAGCCTGATCACCCGATCCCGTTAGTCGCCTCTTACGAGAAGCATGGATGACGTTTATGGCAATCATGGATTGCTGAAGACCTATTCTACCCCGGATCTTCACGGGTCTATAGACGAAACTGGTGAGGGTATATAGGTTTGGCCTCCGACTTCAGTGGGGACACGTTTTCTGCCCAGAGAGTGCAATATGGGTGGTTCGATCCCCGACTGCGTCATACCAAAATACGCTGACGGGTGGTACTTGTTGTTACCCTGACTGGTGATGAAACAAGGACTGGATGGCTCGAAGTCGATATACAGTGTTTGGGTGGGTTGCCCATGTTAAACTGGGACATGGTATCTCAGTTCGCTAGCTGCGTGGTCCGGGCCTGATCGAGTATGCGTGGTCCGGGCCTGATACATTATACATGGTCCGGGCCATCGCTGTAATAAGCGTTATTAAATACTATTTCTTACTAATTGATAATTAAACGGCCCGGCTTGTATATGCTACTTAACTTTGCAGTTACGTGAACTATATTGGACAGCTATGTAACCCGTGGGTTATGTATCATAACGAACACAACACAAAATAATATCCTTATTTATTACCCATCCGTCAAGAGGTATCCCCTTAATAAAAATACATCTAAATGAAACATCGTTTGATGCCAAAGCGCGTGCTTTTGTCTGCCGATGCGACCTTGTGTGCTAGGATGACGTCACAGGGCCATGTTGTGCGCGTCAATCTTGCAATAGAATTTCACAAATTACGTCATGGGGTTCTATTGTGACTAATTAATACATGTCAACTTTCGATGTGTTTGCATAATTCTGTTGAAGTCAAATGGATTATACAGTGGATCGCGTCGATGTCTGCATATTCACACCCGACAGTGACATATTGTGTTCATCGTTTATGGCGGGAATTCCCATAGTTCGATCAACTGAGTGAGGGGGGCTGTGGGCAATCTCTTTACGGTACTTCAACTTCCTGGGCAGAGCCTTTGATAATCTTTGTTGAGAGAAGCATCACACCAATTTTATAAACAAACATTTAGTTACTCACATACATATTTCAATTTATTATACAGACCAATTTCTTTCGTGTAGCTTAGATTAGATGCCCGCGTAACGGGAAAAGAGATCTTTCAGATCTACTATTTGATAATGTGAATCCCTTGCTATTGCAATATATGCTCGACGGTGAACCTTTCATCACAAGGGATACACTTAGGAGTTTCGTCCTCATCTGTCTTAAGCAGATATTTGTGTGATATCATGTCTTGACTGACAACCCAAGAAGATATGACCGATTGTTGGTTTAAATTTAAGTTTATTAATTCCTACATGGGTGTCCCACCAGTTTTGCATAAGTTCCCGGGTATAAGTTTTGATGGTTGGTTTGAAATCGCTATACGGAATATGGAGTGGGGAAAACGGTTTGTCAAGATGCCTACGTGACATGGCAACCAGCAAAAGAGATGTCACATTGGCCAGTTGAAAGATTGAAAAGGTCTAATAAGTGGAGGATTATAGGATGTTATGACGAAACACTTTAAGTGCCTAAGGCAAAACAATGAATTTGAAAATGTGATGAAGTGTTTCCATTGATTTTGTTTCCATCAAATGAGGTTTTTAAAAGTTTTAAACGGCAAGTAATAAACAAAATACTAAACGAGCTCCCGTGTAATACAAAATTGATGACACTCGTGAATGGTTCTTGTATCGAACTCGCGAAAGCTCGTTCAGGTTTCTATATTAATCTGCTGACTGCAATGTACTATGTCAAATCAATCAATGTCGTCTATGCGGAAAATGAAGATAACTTGACATTTTACAATTATATACAACTCCGGAGGATGTTACCAAGGATGTTTGTAATCGCACACTGTCATACACCGACCTTTACGTGCATGCGTTTACATACATGTACACACAGATATACATAATTTACATAAGCATAAAAAATGTAAGTTAAAGTTTAAACATTAAAGTAAAACCTTATCGTCTAGCACAGTTGGCGCACTGACGTCACACACCAAAAGTACTATTAGATGATTAAGGGACATGCCACCTGTTACAGCTCATTATAGATTAATATTGCATGAGTGCCCATGACTTAGTGCTTGTGTAATACAGGTCAACTAAGATTGTTCCACGTACGATCTTTCACCGCCCCCCCCCCCCCCCCCCCCACACACACCCCTCTCTCTCTCTCTCTCCCTCTCTCTCTCTCTCTCTCTCTCTCTCTCTCTCTCTCTCTCTCTCTCAGGTGTTACTGGACCCTACTGCTGTGTCCTGCCCACCGTGCTGTTGTAAATGACGTCATACAGGTCGAGTTCGTTGCTGTTTGTGTAGTGACAATCCATCCAGTTGACCGTGTAGGGTTCATCCCAGGGACTTGCCGCCACATGGAGAGTTTTGTTCAGGAGGCAGTGATCAGTGACGACTGAGTTGACATATTTGAAGTGCGCCACCTCGGAGTGGAACGACGGACCCTCTTGCCAAACCTTCCTCCAGAAAAGTGACCGGAAGTAAGCGTAGATGTCGTAATCTGTCTCTGCCACCTGGCGATGACGTTCACGATATTTGTCAGTGAATGTAAGCCTTTTCTTTTTTTCATTCTTGTTTTTGGGTAAGTACAAAATATCTTTAGTGCTCCAACAAAAGTACCGCTTTAGAAGCACCAGTGACTCGTCGAAATGTTCCATTACCATCACAAGCTGGAAATCTTCTGCCATCTGTGTCAAGTAGAGAAAACGACTAGTTTTGTTCTGAATCATTTCGTCCGTGAAACCGAAGTCGTATGCAAGAGAGTTGAGGGTATGACTCATCACGACATCTTTGTCTTCAAAATCCCACGGATTATCGAGAAAGCCATTGACAATAGATTGGTGGTCTTTAAGCCCCCAGAACCCGTCAGTGACGTGCTGTCCAGGGCCATAGTATTCAAAAGCTGACACAAACTGATCCATTGGATGTCTGACGATAGAGATGTATCTGGTGTCCGCCGGCATGACGTTCTTGAAGGCACTGCGATTGTAGACGACGTGGTTCCACAACACGTCGTACGTTGAGCCTGCCGGCGGCGGAATGACATTGTCTCTGCTGACGGTGTCCCGAGCCCCGCCGATGTAGTTGTAGCTTAACCCGTGGAACGGTTTTTTGGGAACAACAAAAGAGAGGTTTCTCTGGATTCCAAAGCGCTGTATGATGTTCGCCACCGTGGAACTGCCTGCCTTGTGCACCTTCAGAAATGCGACGTGGGTGACCACAGTGCAGGCGGACTTCGAGTGGGACTCGGGTGTATGTGTGATGGGAAGTCTACACGGGATTCTGTCGGGTTGCTGGTTTTGAAGGAAAACTGATGTGTTGAGTGAGATCCATAACAGCAGCGTGACGCAGGCAAGGATGACCACGAACCTGGGATACAGAAACACATGTTTTGACAATACATCGGGTTACTATTTGAACGTGCAGTGTACCTGATTGAATGATACACTGAGGTTGTACTAACGTCATGGATTGAAACATAAGGCGGAATAGTGGACACATGAACACACTATTCCTCAAAATGGGGTAATAACGCTAGGTCGCTGTGGGGCTGTGGGCATGCCTACAGGCACTACAGAAATATAGTCGTTATTTTTATCACTAATATAATGCGTCACTTCTATTTGTCTGTGAAGATCCGGGGTAGAATAGGTCTTCAGTTATCCATGCTTGCCGTAAGAGGGGACTAACGGTTATGTTACATCAAATAGTTAAGTTTATTAAGATTTGGTAACAATACTATATGTGTACTGTGTTTTTTGACTGGCTATTTTTGTGTGAAAAGTAGCCTGCTGTTCGGGTAAAAAAAGTTCAAATAATATTAAATGCTTATTAAAAGCTAGATACAAGTGACATGGGCCTGCTTGTGACGTTTCATGGGGTTCTGCTGAATAGTGTAAGAAATATGAAGTATTTAGTATGTGATTTGATGAAGGAAATTACATGTTTTCTCCTTATTATCACCCTCACTCCCAAAATAAGAGTGCAATGACAAAACTGATTATTTGTGACAAACGTGTAATCTATCACGGAGGTACATGCAAAATTTCATGAAGATCGGCCGAATAGTTTAAGAAATAATATCGTTTCTTTACGAGTGGGTATTTGTTGTGACAGGCTAACTATCCAGCGTATCGCCCGGGCTGCCTAGTAATGTGAAGGCGGCCAGACTCGCCAGCAGTGCAACGGCTCATGTTGTAAGGCAGCTCGGTGGGTCCTGGCGCGGTGCGCCGAGTGTTGGTAACTCGGAATGCGGGCGGTATCTCCTCGGGGATATTACGACGCATGAACGGTGCTCGTGTCGGAAGATATTTGCGTGTGATCTCGGTTCAGTTTTAGCTAGTAAGCCTTAACTCTCCGTGTATCGTGCGCTGTTCCTCGGCAGTACGTTGGGTCGCGATCCTCTTCTCCGTGGCAAATCATCGACTACACAGTAAAGTTCGTAAGTCCCCCTTCACAACTGGTGACCAGTGCTCCCATGACGAAAGGTAACGGTCGGCAAACGTCGCTCTCGTTTCCCGGGGTGCCCTGCCTTATCGTTAGGTGGGAACGTCCTCGTCGCCGGGAGTCAGAAAACGGCTCGTGGTAGACTGAGTGAGGTTGAGAATGCAACAACCGACGTTGCAGCCAGGCGACCGCTCGCCTTTGCTACCAACTGCTTGCATAAGCAATCTGATTGTCGTGAGGAAGGCAGACCCCGGCATCCGGGGTTCGTCTGCGCTCGGTACGAGAATCAATCGCCGACGTCAAAGCAGCCCGTGGCGTCACCCCCGCACTATCGTTTCGGGTCGGGCTTTTGTGAAGTAGTCGCTTTTCCACCCCGAGAACGCTCTCGGCGGAGGGGATTGTGGAAGGGATGGCTGGCCGCCTCGGTCGGGTTGAGCTTTTTACGGGACTCGCTCGTGTGTTTCGGGGCTCTCCTCGCCGGCGGTTCGGACGTCCCGGTCTGTTTGTCTGCAAAGACTAGGACCTATCTGGTTGATCCTGCCAGTAATCATATGCTTGTCTCAAAGATTAAGCCATGCATGTCTAAGTACAAACTCTAGCACAGTGATACAATCCTACTTGGATAACTGTGGTAATTCTAGAGCTAATACATGCACTAAACACTGCAAACACGAAAACGTCGTTTTTTCCGTATATGGTCATTGGACGGAAAAACGACTAAAAATTCATTAAAATTGATTAATTAGTGAGCGTCTAGAAAGTGTGCAGAAAAGGGTCGAGTTTTTCAAGCGTAAAATGGACAGAAAAACGATGCTTTTTGCTCCACCTTGTACAACTGTTAACGGCCAATCAGATGGCGCTGGTCCCCCGACGCACGTGATTCCTAAGGCTTCCTTTCGAAAGCTTTAGGTTTCGTATTTCTGGCATGCCTTGGTCTAGTATCTGTCGCGCGCAGTGCAGCGAGATTTGCTGATAAGCTAGTTTTAGGATATGTAACATGTTAATGGAATTCAGGCACGCGCCAAGAAGTCAAACCAAACAATGTTACCAAGTTTATTCTGGTAACATATCCCTCGGCTATGAACAGTTACAACTATCGGATAATGGGTTGTGTTTCATTTGGTTATAATAATAACTAATTTTTTAAAGTGAAGTTTACAAGATATACGGCTAGGACGAGAGGTCGGTCACATGACGTTCTTCACGTGACTGTATTCTTGAAATGGCGTAAACACTGGCTACTTCCACATTCCTGGAGAAAACCCTTTGAATTCCCTGGTACGAATTCATACAGAAGCGTGGTTGCATGCCCGTTACGGATACCCTCGCTACAACCCATCCCAGAGAAAAAACAAACGAAAAAAACATCCAAACTATCGTAGTGACAATCTACAGCAATCTATGAATTTACCTTAGTATCTATTTGACACATCTTTACAATCACCTTTCAACGATCGGCCAATTGATCAGTGATGACAAAGGCTTGAAATAGCCACAGGTTAATTAACAACTTCTGGAATATCTCCCGTCACGTTTATCGTGTCGGCCATTTTGACGTATTGTACTTGATGTAAATGTATTACGACGCTCTGTCATTGTAATTGACTTACTGAGGTAATTCTGAAAAAGATCTTCTCATCTGATGAGGATATATATTGTTTGGAATATATTGCTTGTAAACATACTAAAACATGGGGGGAACTATTTTATTCCGGGATGGCCTATTAAAGTTAGCAGTAAGTCAAGGCGCCATGCGTGTATATGATCTGTTATTATATGTGTTTAAATTACGGTTTGGGGCGTTAATAAAATACACTGACGCAAGTATATTCTATTCAAATCAATTGGATAATTGAATATGCTTTCTTTTACATATTACATAACAGCACTGCACAACATTTGAACAGTTGCAGTAACACACTACGGTAATCGCATTAAACACCATTTTCAACTCTACAGTATTTCAGTATTTCAGTTATTTCACGGTGTACAGACTGATATGGGATTAAAATCCGAATTGGTTCAGGCCATCCAACGGGTGTTCGGGAAAAGGTGAGCGTATCCTGCCACACAAGTGGCACCCGTCACAAACACATGCAAGGACAAGTCAATTGTTCACCTGAACAAAGCACGGAAACACACAATGATGCCCGTCCTCACTTATACCGAGCATGTAAATTATATTGTCCGTCAAAAACATGGACGAGTATAAACAATATGTTCATTCACGTAATACATGTCATACATTTTGACAAAATGTATTGACTCGGAGCATTATTGTTAATCACAACGTATAGACTCGGCATGCAGTTGAACTCATCACCCATCCCATTATTGATAATCCTTCTTGAAGATCTATGAAATCAGAAGCTGCAACACTTTATCTTTTAATTGGCATGTCAGACTTCTATTTCATAACTCAGTTTTATTTGCACGGCTCACTATTGAAGGGACATTGTCGCATTGTCGCATTGACGCCCTTACAAAAACAAGCAAAACGTGTCAAAATTAACAAAAGCGCGACAATTGGCCATTTGTCGCATTGTCGCGCGTTTGCATTGTCGCTCTTTGAATAATCCTTTATTTTACAAAAGGGCGACGATGCCGTAACGCGACATTTTCAAGGTCTCGTTGTCGCATTGTCGCCCCATCACAAATGTGTATAAAAGGCGTAAAGTTTAGTTAATGTTACAGTTAGGAAGAGGTAACCAAGTTACATCTGTCGTAGAAGTTCAACCTGATACATGTAAGTCTTGGAATGAAAACACAAGTCCGTCCGCGAGTCCATAACGTTTTATTGTGAGCTCTTCTCTAAAAGTGCTTAGTGTTCGAGTCCTATTTCCAAACACGTAGTACCTCATCAACAATCCACATACCTCTAGTGCAGTGGTCTTCCGGAAGATCTTACTCTTGACCGCATTAGACAACTGACGAGTGCACGCCTGACCTGTGACCTCGTTGCAACCCTCATGAGGCGTTTGCCGAAGGGAGAGGGGTAGGAAATGTGTGCTCCAGCCCAGCGCAGAGCTCGCAACACACTGTATACTGAATGTTGTATACAGTATATTGCAGTTGATATACTGTATACTGCATGTGATACTTATTAGCGGAAATGTTACAACTTTCAAGATTCAAGATTCAATTTGCATTTATTTCATATACAACAGACCGCCGTAATATATCACTGGAATACAGCTGAGAGCGGCGTTAAAACAATTTGTTTTCATAATGGAGCGCTGCAGTCATTTAAAATAGAACCGTAAACATATGTAGTACCAACTTACTCACTCTGTTTCGAATATTCAGCAGAAAATATATTATTAACCAGGTCTTTGGGAAGAGATATCAGATTTTTGCAGTCACAGGGATGATGAAGGACCCC
>NW_025963878.1:0-112899 GCF_023055435.1 Haliotis rufescens
CAGCGATTCGAACTTTTTCACATGCATGACTTTTACTCCATGAGAGCTGTTCTCAAAAGTATTAGTCTCAGAATATAAATATTTGGTGTGTGGATGCATTCTTACATGGCCGACACTCATGAAAAACGTTGGCACAATTGCATCAAAAATCATGACTTGAGGCCGCACTATAAATACATCAGCGATTCGAACTTTTTCACATGCATGACTTTTACTCCATGAGAGCTGTTCTCAAAAGTATTAGTCTCAGAATATAAATATTTGGTGTGTGGATGCATTCTTACATGGCCGACACTCATGAAAAACGTTGGCACAAGTGCATCAAAAATCATGACTTGAGGCCGCACTATAAATACATCAGCGATTCGAACTTTTTCACATGCATGACCTTTTACTCCATGAGAGCTGTTCTCAAAAGTATTAGTCTCAGAATATAAGTATTTGGTGTGTGGATGCATTCTTACATGGCCGACACTCATGAAAAACGTTGGCACAATTGCATCAAAAATCATGACTTGAGGCCGCACTATAAATACATCAGCGATTCGAACTTTTTCACATGCATGACTTTTACTCCATGAGAGCTGTTCTCAAAAGTATTAGTCTCAGAATATAAATATTTGTTGTGTGGATGCATTCTTACATGGCCGACACTCATGAAAAATGTTGGCACAATTGCATCAAAAGTCATGACTTGAGACCGCACTATAAATACATCAGCGATTCGAACTTTTTCACATGCATGACTTTTACTCCATGAGAGCTGTTCTCAAAAGTATTAGTCTCAGAATATAAATATTTGGTGTGTGGATGCATTCTTACATGGCCGACACTCATGAAAAACGTTGGCACAATTGCATCAAAAATCATGACTTGAGGCCGCACTATAAATACATCAGCGATTCGAACTTTTTCACATGCATGACTTTTACTCCATGAGAGCTGTTCTCAAAAGTATTAGTCTCAGAATATAAATATTTGGTGTGTGGATGCATTCTTACATGGCCGACACTCATGAAAAACGTTGGCACAATTGCATCAAAAATCATGACTTGAGGCCGCACTATAAATACATCAGCGATTCGAACTTTTTCACATGCATGACTTTTACTCCATGAGAGCTGTTCTCAAAAGTATTAGTCTCAGAATATAAATATTTGGTGTGTGGATGCATTCTTACATGGCCGACACTCATGAAAAACGTTGGCACAATTGCATCAAAAATCATGACTTGAGGCCGCACTATAAATACATCAACGATTCGAACTTTTTCACATGCATGACTTTTACTCCATGAGAGCTGTTCTCAAAAGTATTAGTCTCAGAATATAAATATTTTGGTGTGTGGATGCATTCTTACATGGCCGACACTCATGAAAAACGTTGGCACAATTGCATCAAAAAATCATGACTTGAGGCCGCACTATAAATACATCAGCGATTCGAACTTTTTCACATGCATGACTTTTACTCCACGAGAGCTGTTCTCAAAAGTATTAGTCTCAGAATATAAATTTTGTTGTGTGGATGCATTCTTACATGGCCGACACTCATGAAAAACGTTGGCACAATTGCATCAAAAATCATGACTTGAGGCCGCACTATAAATACATCAGCGATTCGAACTTTTTCACATGCATGACTTTTACTCCATGAGAGCTGTTCTCAAAAGTATTAGTCTCAGAAATATAAATATTTGGTGTGTGGATGCATTCTTACATGGCCGACACTCATGAAAAACGTTGGCACAATTGCGTCAAAAATCATGACTTGAGGCCGCACTATAAATACATCAGCGATTCGAACTTTTTCACATCCATGACTTTTACTCCATGAGAGCTGTTCTCAAAAGTATTAGTCTCAGAATATAAATATTTGGTGTGTGGATGCATTCTTACATGGCCTACACTCATGAAAAACGTTGTCACAATTGCATCAAAAATCATGACTTGAGGCCGCACTATAAATACATCAGCGATTCGAACTTTTTCACATGCATGACTTTTACTCCATGAGAGCTGTTCTCAAAGTATTAGTCTCAGAATATAAATATTTGGTGTGTGGATGCATTCTTACATGGCCGACACTCATGAAAAACGTTGGCACAAGTGCTCAAAAATCATGACTTGAGGCCGCACTATAAATACATCAGCGATTAGAACTTTTTCACATGCATGACTTTTACTCCATGAGAGCTGTTCTCAAAAGTATTAGTCTCAGAATATAAATATTTGGTGTGTGGATGCATTCTTACATGGCCGACACTCATGAAAAACGTTGGCACAATTGCATAAAAAATCATGACTTGAGGCCGCACTATAAATACATCAGCGATTCGAACTTTTTCACATGCATGACTTTTACTCCATGAGAGCTGTTCTCAAAAAGTATTAGTCTCAGAATATAAATATTTGGTGTGTGGATGCATTCTTACATGGCCGACACTCATGAAAAACGTTGGCACAATTGCATCAAAAATCATGACTTGAGGCCGCACTATAAATACATCAGCGATTCGAACTTTTTCACATCCATGACTTTTGCTCCCATGAGAGCTGTTCTCAAAAGTATTAGTCTCAGAATATAAATATTTGGTGTTGTGGATGCATTCTTACATGGCCGACACTCATGAAAAACGTTGGCACAATTGCATCAAAAATCATGACTTGAGGCCGCACTATAAATACATCAGCGATTCGAACTTTTTCACATGCATGACTTTTACTCCATGAGAGCTGTTCTCAAAAGTATTAGTCTCAGAATATAAATATTTGGTGTGTGGATGCATTCTTACATGGCCGACACTCATGAAAAACGTTGGCACAATTGCATCAAAAATCATGACTTGAGGCCGCACTATAAATACATCAGCGATTTGAACTTTTTCACATGCATGACTTTTACTCCATGAGAGCTGTTCTCAAAAGTATTAGTCTCAGAATATAAATATTTGGTGTGTGGATGCATTCTTACATGGCCGACACTCCATTGAAAAAACGTTGGCACAATTGCATAAAAAATCATGACTTGAGGCCGCACTATAAATACATCAGCGATTCGAACTTTTTCACATGCATGACTTTTACTCCATGAGAGCTGTTCTCAAAAGTATTAGTCTCAGAATATAAATATTTGGTGTGTGGATGCATTCTTACATGGCCGACACTCATGAAAAACGTTGGCACAATTGCATCAAAAATCATGACTTGAGGCCGCACTATAAATACATCAGCGATTCGAACTTTTTCACATGCATGACTTTTACTCCATGAGAGCTGTTCTCAAAAGTATTAGTCTCAGAATATAAATATTTTGGTGTGTGGATGCATTCTTACATGGCCGACACTCATGAAAAACGTTGGCACAATTGCATCAAAAATCATGACTTGAGGCCGCACTATAAATACATCAGCGATTCGAACTTTTTCACATGCATGACTTTTACTCCATGAGAGCTGTTCTCAAAAGTATTAGTCTCAGAATATAAATATTTGGTGTGTGGATGCATTCTTACATGGCCCGACACTCATGAAAAACGTTGGCACAATTGCATCAAAAATCATGACTTGAGGCCGCACTATAAATACATCAACGATTCGAACTTTTTCATATGACATGACTTTTTACTCCATGAGAGCTGTTCTCAAAAGTATTAGTCTCAGAATATAAGTATTTGGTGTGTGGATGCATTCTTACATGGCCGACACTCATGAAAAACGTTGGCACAATTGCATCAAAAATCATGACTTGAGGCCGCACTATAAATACATCAGCGATTCGAAACTTTTTCACATGCATGACTTTTACTCCATGAGAGCTGTTCTCAAAAGTATTAGTCTCAGAATATAAGTATTTGGTGTGTGGATGCATTCTTACATGGCCGACACTCATGAAAAACGTTGGCACAATTGCATCAAAAATCATGACTTGAGGCCGTCACTATAAATACATCAGCGATTCGAACTTTTTCACATGCATGACTTTTACTCCATGAGAGCTGTTCTCAAAAGTATTAGTCTCAGAATATAAATATTTGGTGTGTGGATGCATTCTTACATGGCCGACACTCATGAAAAACGTTTGGCACAATTGCATCAAAAATCATGACTTGAGGCCGCACTATAAATACATCAGACGATTCGAACTTTTTCACATGCATGACTTTTACTCCATGAGAGCTTGTTCTCAAAAGTATTAGTCTCAGAATATAAGTATTTGGTGTGTGGATGCATTCTTACATGCCGACACTCATGAAAAAACGTTGGCACAATTGCATCAAAAATCATGACTTGAGGCCGCACTATAAATACATCAGCGATTCGAACTTTTTCACATGCATGACTTTTACTCCATGAGAGCTGTTCTCAAAAGTATTAGTCTCAGAATATAAATATTTGAGTGTGTGGATGCATTCTTACATGGCCGACACTCATGAAAAACGTTGGCACAATTGCATCAAAAATCATGACTTGAGGCCGCACTATAAATACATCAGCGATTCGAACTTTTTCACATGCATGACTTTTACTCCATGAGAGCTGTTCTCAAAAGTATTAGTCTCAGAATATAAATATTTGGTGTGTGGATGCATTCTTACATGGCCGACACTCATGAAAAACGTTGGCACAATTGCATCAAAAATCATGACTTGAGGCCGCACTATAAATACATTCAGCGATTCGAACTTTTTCACATGCATGACTTTTACTCCATGAGAGCTGTTCTCAAAAGTATTAGTCTCAGAATATAAATATTTGGTGTGTGGATGCATTCTTACATGGCCGACACTCATGAAAAACGTGGGCACAATTGCATCAAAAATCATGACTTGAGGCCGCACTATAAATACATCAGCGATTCGAACTTTTTCATATGCATGAACTTTTACTCCATGAGAGCTGTTCTCAAAAGTATTAGTCTCAGAATATAAGTATTTGGTGTGTGGATGCATTCTTACAATGGCCGACACTCATGAAAAACGTTGGCACAATTGCATCAAAAATCATGACTTGAGGCCGCACTATAAATACATCAGCGATTCGAACTTTTTCACATGCATGACTTTTACTCCATGAGAGCTGTTCTCAAAAGTATTAGTCTCAGAATATAAGTATTTGGTGTGTGGATGCATTCTTACATGGCCGACACTCATGAAAAACGTTGGCACAATTGCATCAAAAAATCATGACTTGAGGCCGCACTATAAATACATCAGCGATTCGAACTTTTTTCACATGCATGACTTTTACTCCATGAGAGCTGTTCTCAAAAGTATTAGTCTCAGAATATAAATATTTGGTGTGTGGATGCATTCTTACATGGCCGACACTCATGAAAAACGTTGGCACAATTGCATCAAAAATCATGACTTGAGGCCGCACTATAAATACATCAACGATTCGAACTTTTTCACATGCATGACTTTTACTCCATGAGAGCTGTTCTCAAAAGTATTAGTCTCAGAATATAAGTATTTGGTGTGTGGATGCATTCTTACATGGCCGACACTCATGAAAAACGTTGGCACAATTGCATCAAAAATCATGACTTGAGGCCGCACTATAAATACATCAGCGATTCGAACTTTTTCACATGCATGACTTTTACTCCATGAGAGCTGTTCTCAAAAGTATTAGTCTCAGAATATAAATATTTGGTGTGTGGATGCATTCTTACATGGCCGACACTCATGAAAAACGTTGGCACAATTTGCATCAAAAATCATGACTTGAGGCCGCACTATAAATACATCAGCGATTCGAACTTTTTCACATGCATGACTTTTACTCCATGAGAGCTGTTCTCAAAAGTATTAGTCCTCAGAATATAAATATTTGGTGTGTGGATGCATTCTTACATGGCCGACACTCATGAAAAACGTTGGCACAATTGCATCAAAAATCATGACTTGAGGCCGACACTATAAATACATCAGCGATTCGAACTTTTTCACATGCATGACTTTTACTCCATGAGAGCTGTTCTCAAAAGTATTAGTCTCAGAATATAAATTTTTGGTTGTGTGGATGCATTCTTACATGGCCGACACTCATGAAAAACGTTGGCACAATTGCATCAAAAATCATGACTTGAGGCCGCACTATAAATACATCAGCGATTCGAACTTATTCACATGCATGACTTTTACTCCATGAGAGCTGTTCTCAAAAGTATTAGTCTCAGAATATAAATATTTGGTTGTGTGGATGCATTCTTACATGGCCGACACTCATGAAAAACGTTGGCACAATTGCATCAAAAATCATGACTTGAGGCCGCACTATAAATACATCAGCGATTCGAACTTTTTCACATGCATGACTTTTACTCCATGAGAGCTGTTCTCAAAAGTATTAGTCTCAGAATATAAATATTTGGTGTGTGGATGCATTCTTACATGGCCGAGACACTCATGAAAAACGTTGGCACAATTGCATCAAAAATCATGACTTGAGGCCGCACTATAAATACATCAGGCGATTCGAACTTTTTCACATGCATGACTTTTACTCCATGAGAGCTGTTCTCAAAAGTATTAGTCTCAGAATATAAATATTTGGTGTGTGGATGCATTCTTACATGGCCGACACTCATGAAAAACGTTGGCACAATTGCATCAAAAATCATGACTTGAGGCCGCACTATAAATACATCAGCGATTCGAACTTTTTCACATGCATGACTTTTACTCCATGAGAGCTGTTCTCAAAAGGTATTAGTCTCAGAATATAAAGTATTTGGTGTGTGGATGCATTCTTACATGGCCGACACTCATGAAAAACGTTGGCACAATTGCATCAAAAATCATGACTTGAGGCCGCACTATAAATACATCAGCGATTCGAACTTTTTCACATGCATGACTTTTACTCCATGAGAGCTGTTCTCAAAAGTATTAGTCTCAGAATATAAATATTTGTTGTGTGGATGCATTCTTACATGGCCGACACTCATGAAAAAAGTTGGCACAATTGCATCAAAAATCATGACTTGAGAGCCGCACTATAAATACATCAGCGATTCGAACTTTTTCACATGCATGACTTTTACTCCATGAGAGCTGTTCTCAAAAGTATTAGTCCTCAGAATATAAATATTTGTGTGTGTGGATGCATTCTTACATGGCCGACACTCATGAAAAACGTTGGCACAATTGCATCAAAAATCATGACTTGAGGCCGCACTATAAATACATCAGCGATTCGAACTTTTTCACATGCATGACTTTTACTCCATGAGAGCTGTTCTCAAAAGTATTAGTCTCAGAATATAAATATTTTGGTGTGTGGATGCATTCTTACATGGCCGACACTCATGAAAAACGTTGGCACAATTGCATCAAAAATCATGACTTGAGGCCGCACTATAAATACATCAGCGATTCGAACTTTTTCACATGCATGACTTTTACTCCATGAGAGCTGTTCTCAAAAGTATTAGTCTCAGAATATAAATATTTGGTGTGTGGATGCATTCTTACATGGCCGACACTCATGAAAAACGTTGGCACAATTGCATCAAAAATCATGACTTGAGGCCGCACTATAAATACATCAGCGATTCGAACTTTTTCATATGCATGACCTTTTACTCCATGAGAGCTGTTCTCAAAAGTATTAGTCTCAGAATATAAATATTTGGTGTGTGGGATGCATTCTTACATGGCCGACACTCATGAAAAACGTTGGGCACAATTGCATCAAAAATCATGACTTGAGGCGCACTATAAATACATCAGCGATTCGAACTTTTTCACATGCATGACTTTTACTCCATGAGAGCTGTTCTCAAAAGTATTAGTCTCAGAATATAAATATTTGGTGTGTGGATGCATTCTTACATGGCCGACACTCATGAAAAACGTGGGCACAATTGCATCAAAAATCATGACTTGAGGCCGCACTATAAATACATCAGCGATTCGAACTTTTTCACATGCATGACTTTTACTCCATGAGAGCTGTTCTCAAAAGTATTAGTCCTCAGAATATAAATATTTGGTGTGTGGATGCATTCTTACATGGCCGACACTCATGAAAAACGTTGGCACAATTGCATCAAAAATCATGACTTGAGGCCGCACTATAAATACATCAGCGATTCGAACTTTTTCACATGCATGACTTTTACTCCATGAGAGCTGTTCTCAAAAGTATTAGTCTCAGAATATAAATATTTGGTGTGTGGATGCATTCTTACATGGCCGACACTCATGAAAAACGTTGGCACAATTGCAATCAAAAATCATGACTTGAGGCCGCACTATAAATACATCAGCGATTCGAACTTTTTCACATGCATGACTTTTACTCCATGAGAGCTGTTCTCAAAAGTATTAGTCTCAGAATATAAATATTTGGTGTGTGGATGCATTCTTACATGGCCCGACACTCATGAAACAACGTTGGCACACATTGCATCAAAAATCATGACTTGAGGCCGCACTATAAATACATCAGCGATTTCGAACTTTTTCACATGCATGACTTTGTACTCCATGAGAGCTGTTTCTCAAAAGTATTAGTCTCAGAATATAAATATTTGGTGTGTGGATGCATTCTTACATGGCCGACACTCATGAAAAACGTTGGCACAATTGCATCAAAAATCATGACTTGAGGCCGCACTATAAATACATCAGCGATTCGAACTTTTTCACATGCATGACTTTTACTCCATGAGAGCTGTTCTCAAAAGTATTAGTCTCAGAATATAAACATTTGGTGTGTGGATGCATTCTTACATGGCCGACACTCATGAAAAACGTTGGCACAATTGCATCAAAAATCATGACTTGAGGCCGCACTATAAATACATCAGCGATTCGAACTTTTCACATGCATGACTTTTACTCCATGAGAGCTGTTCTCAAAAGTATTAGTCTCAGAATATAAATATTTGGTGTGTGGATGCATTCTTACATGGCCGACACTCATGAAAAACGTTGGCACAATTGCATCAAAAATCATGACTTGAGGCCGCACTATAAATACATCAGCGATTCGAACTTTTCATATGCATGACTTTTACTCCATGAGAGCTGTTCTCAAAAAGTATTAGTCTCAGAATATAAATATTTGGGTGTGTGGATGCATTCTTACATGGCCCGACACTTCATGAAAAACGTTGGCACAATTGCATCAAAAATCATGACTTGAGGCCGCACTATAAATACATCAGCGATTCGAACTTTTTCACATGCATGACTTTTACTCCATGAGAGCTGTTCTCAAAAGTATTAGTCTCAGAATATAAATATTTGGTGTGTGATGCATTCTTACATGGCCGACACTCATGAAAAACGTTGGCACAATTGCATCAAAAATCATGACTTGAGGCCGCACTATAAATACATCAGCGATTCGAACTTTTCACATGCATGACTTTTACTCCATGAGAGCTGTTCTCAAAAGTATTAGTCTCAGAATATAAATATTTGGTGTGTGGATGCATTCTTACATGGCCGACACTCATGAAAAACGTTGGCACAATTGCATCAAAAATCATGACTTGAGGCCGCACTATAAATACATCAGCGATTCGAACTTTTTCACATGCATGACTTTTACTCCATGAGAGCTGTTCTCAAAAGTATTAGTCTCAGAATATAAACATTTGGTGTGTGGATGCATTCTTACATGGCCGACACTCATGAAAAACGTTGGCACAATTGCATCAAAAATCATGACTTGAGGCCGCACTATAAATACATCAGCGATTCGAACTTTTCACATGCATGACTTTTACTCCATGAGAGCTGTTCTCAAAAGTATTAGTCTCAGAATATAAATATTTGGTGTGTGGATGCATTCTTACATGGCCGACACTCATGAAAAACGTGGGCACAATTGCATCAAAAATCATGACTTGAGGCCGCACTATAAATACATCAGCGATTCGAACTTTTTCATATGCATGACTTTTACTCCATGAGAGCTGTTCTCAAAAGTATTAGTCTCAGAATATAAATATTTGGTGTGTGGATGCATTCTTACATGGCCGACACTCATGAAAAACGTTGGCACAATTGCATCAAAAATCATGACTTGAGGCCGCACTATAAATACATCAGCGATTCGAACTTTTTCACATGCATGACTTTTACTCCATGAGAGCTGTTCTCAAAAGTATTAGTCTCAGAATATAAATATTTGGTGTGTGGATGCATTCTTACATGGCCGACACTCATGAAAAACGTTGGCACAATTGCATCAAAAATCATGACTTGAGGCCGCACTATAAATACATCAGCGATTCGAACTTTTTCACATGCATGACTTTTACTCCATGAGAGCTGTTCTCAAAAGTATTAGTCTCAGAATATAAATATGTGGTGTGTGGATGCATTCTTACATGGCCGACACTCATGAAAAACGTTGGCACAATTGCATCAAAAATCATGACTTGAGGCCGCACTATAAGTACATCAGCGATTCGAACTTTTTCACATGTATGACTTTTACTCCATGAGAGCTGTTCTCAAAAGTATTAGTCTCAGAATATAAATATTTGGTGTGTGGATGAATTCTTACATGGCCGACACTCATGAAAAACGTTGGCACAATTGCTTCAAAAATCATGACTTGAGGCCGCACTATAAATACATCAGCGATTCGAACTTTTTCACATGCATGACTTTTACTCCATGAGAGCTGTTCTCAAAAGTATTAGTCTCAGAATATAAATATTTGGTGTGTGGATGCATTCTTACATGGCCGACACTCATGAAAAACGTTGGCACAATTGCATCAAAAATCATGACTTGAGGCCGCACTATAAATACATCAGCGATTCGAACTTTTCACATGCATGACTTTTACTCCATGAGAGCTGTTCTCAAAAGTATTAGTCTCAGAATATAAATATTTGGTGTGTGGATGCATTCTTACATGGCCGACACTCATGAAAAACGTTGGCACAATTGCATCAAAAATCATGACTTGAGGCCGCACTATAAATACATCAGCGATTCGAACTTTTTCATATGCATGACTTTTACTCCATGAGAGCTGTTCTCAAAAGTATTAGTCTCAGAATATAAATATTTGGTGTGTGGATGCATTCTTACATGGCCGACACTCATGAAAAACGTTGGCACAATTGCATCAAAAATCATGACTTGAGGCCGCACTATAAATACATCAGCGATTCGAACTTTTTCACATGCATGACTTTTACTCCATGAGAGCTGTTCTCAAAAGTATTAGTCTCAGAATATAAATATTTGGTGTGTGGATGCATTCTTACATGGCCGACACTCATGAAAAACGTTGGCACAAGTGCATCAAAAATCATGACTTGAGGCCGCACTATAAATACATCAGCGATTCGAACTTTTTCACATGCATGACTTTTACTCCATGAGAGCTGTTCTCAAAAGTATTAGTCTCAGAATATAAATATTTGTTGTGTGGATGCATTCTTACATGGCCGACACTCATGAAAAATGTTGGCACAATTGCATCATAAATCATGACTTGAGACCGCACTATAAATACATCAGCGATTCGAACTTTTTCATATGCATGACTTTTACTCCATGAGAGCTGTTCTCAAAAGTATTAGTCTCAGAATATAAATATTTGGTGTGTGGATGCATTCTTACATGGCCGGCACTCATGAAAAACGTTGGCACAATTGCATCAAAAATCATGACTTGAGGCCGCACTATAAATACATCAGCGATTCGAACTTTTTCACATGCATGACTTTTACTCCATGAGAGCTGTTCTCAAAAGTATTAGTCTCAGAATATAAATATTTGGTGTGTGGATGCATTCTTACATGGCCGACACTCATGAAAAACGTTGGCACAATTGCATCAAAAATCATGACTTGAGGCCGCACTATAAATACATCAGCGATTCGAACTTTTCACATGCATGACTTTTACTCCATGAGAGCTGTTCTCAAAAGTATTAGTCTCAGAATATAAATATTTGGTGTGTGGATGCATTCTTACATGGCCGACACTCATGAAAAACGTTGGCACAATTGCATCAAAAATCATGACTTGAGGCCGCACTATAAATACATCAGCGATTCGAACTTTTTCATATGCATGACTTTTACTCCATGAGAGCTGTTCTCAAAAGTATTAGTCTCAGAATATAAATATTTGGTGTGTGGATGCATTCTTACATGGCCGACACTCATGAAAAACATTGGCACAATTGCATCAAAAATCATGACTTGAGGCCGCACTATAAATACATCAGCGATTCGAACTTTTTCACATGCATGACTTTTACTCCATGAGAGCTGTTCTCAAAAGTATTAGTCTCAGAATATAAATATTTGGTGTGTGGATGCATTCTTACATGGCCGACACTCATGAAAAACGTTGGCACAATTGCATCAAAAATCATGACTTGAGGCCGCACTATAAATACATCAGCGATTCGAACTTTTTCACATGCATGACTTTTACTCCATGAGAGCTGTTCTCAAAAGTATTAGTCTCAGAATATAAATATTTGGTGTGTGGATGCATTCTTACATGGCCGACACTCATGAAAAACGTTGGCACAATTGCATCAAAAATCATGACTTGAGGCCGCACTATAAATACATCAGCGATTCGAACTTTTTCACATGCATGACTTTTACTCCATGAGAGCTGTTCTCAAAAGTATTAGTCTCAGAATATAAATATTTGGTGTGTGGATGCATTCTTACATGGCCGACACTCATGAAAAACGTTGGCACAATTGCATCAAAAATCATGACTTGAGGCCGCACTATAAATACATCAGCGATTCGAACTTTTTCACATGCATGACTTTTACTCCATGAGAGCTGTTCTCAAAAGTATTAGTCTCAGAATATAAATATTTGGTGTGTGGATGCATTCTTACATGGCCGACACTCATGAAAAACGTTGGCACAATTGCATCAAAAATCATGACTTGAGGCCGCACTATAAATACATCAGCGATTCGAACTTTTTCACATGCATGACTTTTACTCCATGAGAGCTGTTCTCAAAAGTATTAGTCTCAGAATATAAATATTTGGTGTGTGGATGCATTCTTACATGGCCGACACTCATGAAAAACGTTGGCACAATTGCATCAAAAATCATGACTTGAGGCCGCACTATAAATACATCAGCGATTCGAACTTTTTCACATGCATGACTTTTACTCCATGAGAGCTGTTCTCAAAAGTATTAGTCTCAGAATATAAATATTTGGTGTGTGGATGCATTCTTACATGGCCGACACTCATGAAAAACGTTGGCACAATTGCATCAAAAATCATGACTTGAGGCCGCACTATAAATACATCAGCGATTCGAACTTTTTCACATGCATGACTTTTACTCCATGAGAGCTGTTCTCAAAAGTATTAGTCTCAGAATATAAATATTTGGTGTGTGGATGCATTCTTACATGGCCGACACTCATGAAAAACGTTGGCACAATTGCATCAAAAATCATGACTTGAGGCCGCACTATAAATACATCAGCGATTCGAACTTTTTCATATGCATGACTTTTACTCCATGAGAGCTGTTCTCAAAAGTATTAGTCTCAGAATATAAATATTTGGTGTGTGGATGCATTCTTACATGGCCGACACTCATGAAAAACGTTGGCACAATTGCATCAAAAATCATGACTTGAGGCCGCACTATAAATACATCAGCGATTCGAACTTTTTCACATGCATGACTTTTACTCCATGAGAGCTGTTCTCAAAAGTATTAGTCTCAGAATATAAATATTTGGTGTGTGGATGCATTCTTACATGGCCGACACTCATGAAAAACGTTGGCACAATTGCATCAAAAATCATGACTTGAGGCCGCACTATAAATACATCAGCGATTCGAACTTTTTCACATCCATGACTTTTACTCCATGAGAGCTGTTCTCAAAAGTATTAGTCTCAGAATATAAATATTTGGTGTGTGGATGCATTCTTACATGGCCGACACTCATGAAAAACGTTGGCACAAGTGCATCAAAAATCATGACTTGAGGCCGCACTATAAATACATCAGCGATTCGAACTTTTTCACATGCATGACTTTTACTCCATGAGAGCTGTTCTCAAAAGTATTAGTCTCAGAATATAAGTATTTGGTGTGTGGATGCATTCTTACATGGCCGACACTCATGAAAAACGTTGGCACAATTGCATAAAAAATCATGACTTGAGGCCGCACTATAAATACATCAGCGATTCGAACTTTTTCAAATCCATGACTTTTGCTCCATGAGAGCTGTTCTCAAAAGTATTAGTCTCAGAATATAAATATTTGGTGTGTGGATGCATTCTTACATGGCCGACACTCATGAAAAACGTTGGCACAATTGCATCAAAAATCATGACTTGAGGCCGCACTATAAATACATCAGCGATTCGAACTTTTTCACATGCATGACTTTTACTCCATGAGAGCTGTTCTCAAAAGTATTAGTCTCAGAATATAAATATTTGGTGTGTGGATGCATTCTTACATGGCCGACACTCATGAAAAACGTTGGCACAATTGCATCAAAAATCATGACTTGAGGCCGCACTATAAATACATCAGCGATTCGAACTTTTTCACATGCATGACTTTTACTCCATGAGAGCTGTTCTCAAAAGTATTAGTCTCAGAATATAAATATTTGGTGTGTGGATGCATTCTTACATGGCCGACACTCATGAAAAACGTTGGCACAATTGCATCAAAAATCATGACTTGAGGCCGCACTATAAATACATCAACGATTCGAACTTTTTCACATGCATGACTTTTACTCCATGAGAGCTGTTCTCAAAAGTATTAGTCTCAGAATATAAGTATTTGGTGTGTGGATGCAATTCTTACATGGCCGACACTCATGAAAAACGTTGGCACAATTGCATCAAAAATCATGACTTGAGGCCGCACTATAAATACATCAACGATTCGAACTTTTTCACATGCATGACTTTTGCTCCATGAGAGCTGTTCTCAAAAGTTTTAGTCTCAGAATATAAATATTTGGTGTGTGGATGCATTCTTACATGGCCGACACTCATGAAAAACGTGGGCACAATTGCATCAAAAATCATGACTTGAGGCCGCACTATAAATACATCAGCGATTCGAACTTTTTCACATGCATGACTTTTACTCCATGAGAGCTGTTCTCAAAAGTATTAGTCTCAGAATATAAGTATTTGGTGTGTGGATGCAATTCTTACATGGCCGACACTCATGAAAAACGTTGGCACAATTGCATCAAAAATCATGACTTGAGGCCGCACTATAAATACATCAGCGATTCGAACTTTTTCACATGCATGACTTTTGCTCCATGAGAGCTGTTCTCAAAAGTATTAGTCTCAGAATATAAATATTTGGTGTGTGGATGCATTCTTACATGGCCGACACTCATGAAAAACGTGGGCACAATTGCATCAAAAATCATGACTTGAGGCCGCACTATAAATACATCAGCGATTCGAACTTTTTCACATGCATGACTTTTACTCCATGAGAGCTGTTCTCAAAAGTATTAGTCTCATAATATAAATATTTGTTGTGTGGATGCATTCTTACATGGCCGACACTCATGAAAAACGTTGGCACAATTGCATAAAAAATCATGACTTGAGGCCGCACTATAAATACATCAGCGATTCGAACTTTTTCACATGCATGACTTTTACTCCATGAGAGCTGTTCTCAAAAGTATTAGTCTCAGAATATAAATATTTGGTGTGTGGATGCATTCTTACATGGCCGACACTCATGAAAAACGTTGGCACAATTGCATCAAAAATCATGACTTGAGGCCGCACTATAAATACATCAACGATTCGAACTTTTTCACATGCATGACTTTTACTCCATGAGAGCTGTTCTCAAAAGTATTAGTCTCAGAATATAAGTATTTGGTGTGTGGATGCAATTCTTACATGGCCGACACTCATGAAAAACGTTGGCACAATTGCATCAAAAATCATGACTTGAGGCCGCACTATAAATACATCAGCGATTCGAACTTTTTCACATGCATGACTTTTGCTCCATGAGAGCTGTTCTCAAAAGTTTTAGTCTCAGAATATAAATATTTGGTGTGTGGATGCATTCTTACATGGCCGACACTCATGAAAAACGTGGGCACAATTGCATCAAAAATCATGACTTGAGGCCGCACTATAAATACATCAGCGATTCGAACTTTTTCACATGCATGACTTTTACTCCATGAGAGCTGTTCTCAAAAGTATTAGTCTCAGAATATAAATATTTGGTGTGTGGATGCATTCTTACATGGCCGACACTCATGAAAAACGTGGGCACAATTGCATCAAAAATCATGACTTGAGGCCGCACTATAAATACATCAGCGATTCGAACTTTTTCACATGCATGACTTTTACTCCATGAGAGCTGTTCTCAAAAGTATTAGTCTCATAATATAAATATTTGTTGTGTGGATGCATTCTTACATGGCCGACACTCATGAAAAACGTTGGCACAATTGCATAAAAAATCATGACTTGAGGCCGCACTATAAATACATCAGCGATTCGAACTTTTTCACATGCATGACTTTTACTCCATGAGAGCTGTTCTCAAAAGTATTAGTCTCAGAATATAAATATTTGGTGTGTGGATGCATTCTTACATGGCCGACACTCATGAAAAACGTTGGCACAATTGCATCAAAAATCATGACTTGAGGCCGCACTATAAATACATCAGCGATTCGAACTTTTTCACATGCATGACTTTTGCTCCATGAGAGCTGTTCTCAAAAGTTTTAGTCTCAGAATATAAATATTTGGTGTGTGGATGCAATTCTTACATGGCCGACACTCATGAAAAACGTTGGCACAATTGCATCAAAAATCATGACTTGAGGCCGCACTATAAATACATCAGCGATTCGAACTTTTTCACATGCATGACTTTTACTCCATGAGAGCTGTTCTCAAAAGTATTAGTCTCAGAATATAAGTATTTGGTGTGTGGATGCAATTCTTACATGGCCGACACTCATGAAAAACGTTGGCACAATTGCATCAAAAATCATGACTTGAGGCCGCACTATAAATACATCAGCGATTCGAACTTTTTCACATGCATGACTTTTGCTCCATGAGAGCTGTTCTCAAAAGTTTTAGTCTCAGAATATAAATATTTGGTGTGTGGATGCATTCTTACATGGCCGACACTCATGAAAAACGTGGGCACAATTGCATCAAAAATCATGACTTGAGTCCGCACTATAAATACATCAGCGATTCGAACTTTTTCACATGCATGACTTTTACTCCATGAGAGCTGTTCTCAAAAGTATTAGTCTCAGAATATAAGTATTTGGTGTGTGGATGCAATTCTTACATGGCCGACACTCATGAAAAACGTTGGCACAATTGCATAAAAAATCATGACTTGAGGCCGCACTATAAATACATCAGCGATTCGAACTTTTTCACATGCATGACTTTTGCTCCATGAGAGCTGTTCTCAAAAGTTTTAGTCTCAGAATATAAATATTTGGTGTGTGGATGCATTCTTACATGGCCGACACTCATGAAAAACGTGGGCACAATTGCATCAAAAATCATGACTTGAGGCCGCACTATAAATACATCAGCGATTCGAACTTTTTCACATGCATGACTTTTACTCCATGAGAGCTGTTCTCAAAAGTATTAGTCTCAGAATATAAATATTTGGTGTGTGGATGCATTCTTACATGGCCGACACTCATGAAAAACGTTGGCACAATTGCATCAAAAATCATGACTTGAGGCCGCACTATAAATACATCAACGATTCGAACTTTTTCACATGCATGACTTTTACTCCATGAGAGCTGTTCTCAAAAGTATTAGTCTCAGAATATAAGTATTTGGTGTGTGGATGCAATTCTTACATGGCCGACACTCATGAAAAACGTTGGCACAATTGCATCAAAAATCATGACTTGAGGCCGCACTATAAATACATCAGCGATTCGAACTTTTTCACATGCATGACTTTTGCTCCATGAGAGCTGTTCTCAAAAGTATTAGTCTCAGAATATAAATATTTGGTGTGTGGATGCATTCTTACATGGCCGACACTCATGAAAAACGTGGGCACAATTGCATCAAAAATCATGACTTGAGGCCGCACTATAAATACATCAGCGATTCGAACTTTTTCACATGCATGACTTTTACTCCATGAGAGCTGTTCTCAAAAGTATTAGTCTCATAATATAAATATTTGTTGTGTGGATGCATTCTTACATGGCCGACACTCATGAAAAACGTTGGCACAATTGCATAAAAAATCATGACTTGAGGCCGCACTATAAATACATCAGCGATTCGAACTTTTTCACATGCATGACTTTTACTCCATGAGAGCTGTTCTCAAAAGTATTAGTCTCAGAATATAAATATTTGGTGTGTGGATGCATTCTTACATGGCCGACACTCATGAAAAACGTTGGCACAATTGCATCAAAAATCATGACTTGAGGCCGCACTATAAATACATCAGCGATTCGAACTTTTTCACATGCATGACTTTTGCTCCATGAGAGCTGTTCTCAAAAGTATTAGTCTCAGAATATAAATATTTGGTGTGTGGATGCATTCTTACATGGCCGACACTCATGAAAAACGTGGGCACAATTGCATCAAAAATCATGACTTGAGGCCGCACTATAAATACATCAGCGATTCGAACTTTTTCACATGCATGACTTTTACTCCATGAGAGCTGTTCTCAAAAGTATTAGTCTCATAATATAAATATTTGTTGTGTGGATGCATTCTTACATGGCCGACACTCATGAAAAACGTGGGCACAATTGCATCAAAAATCATGACTTGAGGCCGCACTATAAATACATCAGCGATTCGAACTTTTTCACATGCATGACTTTTACTCCATGAGAGCTGTTCTCAAAAGTATTAGTCTCAGAATATAAGTATTTGGTGTGTGGATGCAATTCTTACATGGCCGACACTCATGAAAAACGTTGGCACAATTGCATCAAAAATCATGACTTGAGGCCGCACTATAAATACATCAGCGATTCGAACTTTTTCACATGCATGACTTTTGCTCCATGAGAGCTGTTCTCAAAAGTATTAGTCTCAGAATATAAATATTTGGTGTGTGGATGCATTCTTACATGGCCGACACTCATGAAAAACGTGGGCACAATTGCATCAAAAATCATGACTTGAGGCCGCACTATAAATACATCAGCGATTCGAACTTTTTCACATGCATGACTTTTACTCCATGAGAGCTGTTCTCAAAAGTATTAGTCTCATAATATAAATATTTGTTGTGTGGATGCATTCTTACATGGCCGACACTCATGAAAAACGTTGGCACAATTGCATAAAAAATCATGACTTGAGGCCGCACTATAAATACATCAGCGATTCGAACTTTTTCACATGCATGACTTTTACTCCATGAGAGCTGTTCTCAAAAGTATTAGTCTCAGAATATAAATATTTGGTGTGTGGATGCATTCTTACATGGCCGACACTCATGAAAAACGTTGGCACAATTGCATCAAAAATCATGACTTGAGGCCGCACTATAAATACATCAGCGATTCGAACTTTTTCACATGCATGACTTTTGCTCCATGAGAGCTGTTCTCAAAAGTTTTAGTCTCAGAATATAAATATTTGGTGTGTGGATGCAATTCTTACATGGCCGACACTCATGAAAAACGTTGGCACAATTGCATCAAAAATCATGACTTGAGGCCGCACTATAAATACATCAGCGATTCGAACTTTTTCACATGCATGACTTTTACTCCATGAGAGCTGTTCTCAAAAGTATTAGTCTCAGAATATAAGTATTTGGTGTGTGGATGCAATTCTTACATGGCCGACACTCATGAAAAACGTTGGCACAATTGCATCAAAAATCATGACTTGAGGCCGCACTATAAATACATCAGCGATTCGAACTTTTTCACATGCATGACTTTTGCTCCATGAGAGCTGTTCTCAAAAGTTTTAGTCTCAGAATATAAATATTTGGTGTGTGGATGCATTCTTACATGGCCGACACTCATGAAAAACGTGGGCACAATTGCATCAAAAATCATGACTTGAGTCCGCACTATAAATACATCAGCGATTCGAACTTTTTCACATGCATGACTTTTACTCCATGAGAGCTGTTCTCAAAAGTATTAGTCTCAGAATATAAGTATTTGGTGTGTGGATGCAATTCTTACATGGCCGACACTCATGAAAAACGTTGGCACAATTGCATCAAAAATCATGACTTGAGGCCGCACTATAAATACATCAGCGATTCGAACTTTTTCACATGCATGACTTTTGCTCCATGAGAGCTGTTCTCAAAAGTTTTAGTCTCAGAATATAAATATTTGGTGTGTGGATGCATTCTTACATGGCCGACACTCATGAAAAACGTTGGCACAATTGCATCAAAAATCATGACTTGAGGCCGCACTATAAATACATCAGCGATTCGAACTTTTTCACATGCATGACTTTTACTCCATGAGAGCTGTTCTCAAAAGTATTAGTCTCAGAATATAAATATTTGTTGTGTGGATGCATTCTTACATGGCCGACACTCATGAAAAATGTTGGCACAATTGCATCAAAAATCATGACTTGAGACCGCACTATAAATACATCAGCGATTCGAACTTTTTCATATGCATGACTTTTACTCCATGAGAGCTGTTCTCAAAAGTATTAGTCTCAGAATATAAATATTTGGTGTGTGGATGCATTCTTACATGGCCGACACTCATGAAAAACGTTGGCACAATTGCATCAAAAATCATGACTTGAGGCCGCACTATAAATACATCAGCGATTCGAACTTTTTCACATGCATGACTTTTACTCCATGAGAGCTGTTCTCAAAAGTATTAGTCTCAGAATATAAATATTTGGTGTGTGGATGCATTCTTACATGGCCGACACTCATGAAAAACGTTGGCACAATTGCATCAAAAATCATGACTTGAGGCCGCACTATAAATACATCAGCGATTCGAACTTTTCACATGCATGACTTTTACTCCATGAGAGCTGTTCTCAAAAGTATTAGTCTCAGAATATAAATATTTGGTGTGTGGATGCATTCTTACATTGCCGACACTCATGAAAAACGTTGGCACAATTGCATCAAAAATCATGACTTGAGGCCGCACTATAAATACATCAGCGATTCGAACTTTTTCACATGCATGACTTTTACTCCATGAGAGCTGTTCTCAAAAGTATTAGTCTCAGAATATAAGTATTTGGTGTGTGGATGCAATTCTTACATGGCCGACACTCATGAAAAACGTTGGCACAATTGCATCAAAAATCATGACTTGAGGCCGCACTATAAATACATCAGCGATTCGAACTTTTTCACATGCATGACTTTTGCTCCATGAGAGCTGTTCTCAAAAGTTTTAGTCTCAGAATATAAATATTTGGTGTGTGGATGCATTCTTACATGGCCGACACTCATGAAAAACGTGGGCACAATTGCATCAAAAATCATGACTTGAGGCCGCACTATAAATACATCAGCGATTCGAACTTTTTCACATGCATGACTTTTACTCCATGAGAGCTGTTCTCAAAAGTATTAGTCTCAGAATATAAATATTTGTTGTGTGGATGCATTCTTACATGGCCGACACTCATGAAAAATGTTGGCACAATTGCATCAAAAATCATGACTTGAGACCGCACTATAAATACATCAGCGATTCGAACTTTTTCATATGCATAACTTTTACTCCATGAGAGCTGTTCTCAAAAGTATTAGTCTCAGAATATAAATATTTGGTGTGTGGATGCATTCTTACATGGCCGACACTCATGAAAAACGTTGGCACAATTGCATAAAAAATCATGACTTGAGGCCGCACTATAAATACATCAGCGATTCGAACTTTTTCACATGCATGACTTTTACTCCATGAGAGCTGTTCTCAAAAGTATTAGTCTCAGAATATAAATATTTGGTGTGTGGATGCATTCTTACATGGCCGACACTCATGAAAAACGTTGGCACAATTGCATCAAAAATCATGACTTGAGGCCGCACTATAAATACATCAGCGATTCGAACTTTTTCACATGCATGACTTTTGCTCCATGAGAGCTGTTCTCAAAAGTTTTAGTCTCAGAATATAAATATTTGGTGTGTGGATGCATTCTTACATGGCCGACACTCATGAAAAACGTTGGCACAATTGCATCAAAAATCATGACTTGAGGCCGCACTATAAATACATCAGCGATTCGAACTTTTTCACATGCATGACTTTTACTCCATGAGAGCTGTTCTCAAAAGTATTAGTCTCAGAATATAAGTATTTGGTGTGTGGATGCAATTCTTACATGGCCGACACTCATGAAAAACGTGGGCACAATTGCATCAAAAATCATGACTTGAGGCCGCACTATAAATACATCAGCGATTCGAACTTTTTCACATGCATGACTTTTGCTCCATGAGAGCTGTTCTCAAAAGTTTTAGTCTCAGAATATAAATATTTGGTGTGTGGATGCATTCTTACATTGCCGACACTCATGAAAAACGTTGGCACAATTGCATCAAAAATCATGACTTGAGGCCGCACTATAAATACATCAGCGATTCGAACTTTTTCACATGCATGACTTTTACTCCATGAGAGCTGTTCTCAAAAGTATTAGTCTCAGAATATAAATATTTGGTGTGTGGATGCATTCTTACATGGCCGACACTCATGAAAAACGTTGGCACAATTGCATCAAAAATCATGACTTGAGGCCGCACTATAAATACATCAGCGATTCGAACTTTTTCACATGCATGACTTTTACTCCATGAGAGCTGTTCTCAAAAGTATTAGTCTCAGAATATAAGTATTTGGTGTGTGGATGCAATTCTTACATGGCCGACACTCATGAAAAACGTTGGCACAATTGCATCAAAAATCATGACTTGAGGCCGCACTATAAATACATCAGCGATTCGAACTTTTTCACATGCATGACTTTTGCTCCATGAGAGCTGTTCTCAAAAGTTTTAGTCTCAGAATATAAATATTTGGTGTGTGGATGCATTCTTACATGGCCGACACTCATGAAAAACGTGGGCACAATTGCATCAAAAATCATGACTTGAGGCCGCACTATAAATACATCAGCGATTCGAACTTTTTCACATGCATGACTTTTACTCCATGAGAGCTGTTCTCAAAAGTATTAGTCTCAGAATATAAATATTTGTTGTGTGGATGCATTCTTACATGGCCGACACTCATGAAAAATGTTGGCACAATTGCATCAAAAATCATGACTTGAGACCGCACTATAAATACATCAGCGATTCGAACTTTTTCATATGCATAACTTTTACTCCATGAGAGCTGTTCTCAAAAGTATTAGTCTCAGAATATAAATATTTGGTGTGTGGATGCAATTCTTACATGGCCGACACTCATGAAAAACGTTGGCACAATTGCATAAAAAATCATGACTTGAGGCCGCACTATAAATACATCAGCGATTCGAACTTTTTCACATGCATGACTTTTGCTCCATGAGAGCTGTTCTCAAAAGTTTTAGTCTCAGAATATAAATATTTGGTGTGTGGATGCATTCTTACATGGCCGACACTCATGAAAAACGTGGGCACAATTGCATCAAAAATCATGACTTGAGGCCGCACTATAAATACATCAGCGATTCGAACTTTTTCACATGCATGACTTTTACTCCATGAGAGCTGTTCTCAAAAGTATTAGTCTCAGAATATAAATATTTGTTGTGTGGATGCATTCTTACATGGCCGACACTCATGAAAAATGTTGGCACAATTGCATCAAAAATCATGACTTGAGACCGCACTATAAATACATCAGCGATTCGAACTTTTTCATATGCATGACTTTTACTCCATGAGAGCTGTTCTCAAAAGTATTAGTCTCAGAATATAAATATTTGGTGTGTGGATGCATTCTTACATGGCCGACACTCATGAAAAACGTTGGCACAATTGCATCAAAAATCATGACTTGAGGCCGCACTATAAATACATCAGCGATTCGAACTTTTTCACATGCATGACTTTTACTCCATGAGAGCTGTTCTCAAAAGTATTAGTCTCAGAATATAAATATTTGGTGTGTGGATGCATTCTTACATGGCCGACACTCATGAAAAACGTGGGCACAATTGCATCAAAAATCATGACTTGAGGCCGCACTATAAATACATCAGCGATTCGAACTTTTTCACATGCATGACTTTTGCTCCATGAGAGCTGTTCTCAAAAGTTTTAGTCTCAGAATATAAATATTTGGTGTGTGGATGCATTCTTACATGGCCGACACTCATGAAAAACGTTGGCACAATTGCATCAAAAATCATGACTTGAGGCCGCACTATAAATACATCAGCGATTCGAACTTTTTCACATGCATGACTTTTACTCCATGAGAGCTGTTCTCAAAAGTATTAGTCTCAGAATATAAATATTTGGTGTGTGGATGCATTCTTACATGGCCGACACTCATGAAAAACGTTGGCACAATTGCATCAAAAATCATGACTTGAGGCCGCACTATAAATACATCAGCGATTCGAACTTTTTCACATGCATGACTTTTGCTCCATGAGAGCTGTTCTCAAAAGTTTTAGTCTCAGAATATAAATATTTGGTGTGTGGATGCATTCTTACATGGCCGACACTCATGAAAAACGTTGGCACAATTGCATCAAAAATCATGACTTGAGGCCGCACTATAAATACATCAGCGATTCGAACTTTTTCACATGCATGACTTTTACTCCATGAGAGCTGTTCTCAAAAGTATTAGTCTCAGAATATAAGTATTTGGTGTGTGGATGCAATTCTTACATGGCCGACACTCATGAAAAACGTGGGCACAATTGCATCAAAAATCATGACTTGAGGCCGCACTATAAATACATCAGCGATTCGAACTTTTTCACATGCATGACTTTTGCTCCATGAGAGCTGTTCTCAAAAGTTTTAGTCTCAGAATATAAATATTTGGTGTGTGGATGCATTCTTACATTGCCGACACTCATGAAAAACGTTGGCACAATTGCATCAAAAATCATGACTTGAGGCCGCACTATAAATACATCAGCGATTCGAACTTTTTCACATGCATGACTTTTACTCCATGAGAGCTGTTCTCAAAAGTATTAGTCTCAGAATATAAATATTTGGTGTGTGGATGCATTCTTACATTGCCGACACTCATGAAAAACGTTGGCACAATTGCATCAAAAATCATGACTTGAGGCCGCACTATAAATACATCAGCGATTCGAACTTTTTCACATGCATGACTTTTACTCCATGAGAGCTGTTCTCAAAAGTATTAGTCTCAGAATATAAGTATTTGGTGTGTGGATGCAATTCTTACATGGCCGACACTCATGAAAAACGTTGGCACAATTGCATAAAAAATCATGACTTGAGGCCGCACTATAAATACATCAGCGATTCGAACTTTTTCACATGCATGACTTTTGCTCCATGAGAGCTGTTCTCAAAAGTTTTAGTCTCAGAATATAAATATTTGGTGTGTGGATGCATTCTTACATGGCCGACACTCATGAAAAACGTGGGCACAATTGCATCAAAAATCATGACTTGAGGCCGCACTATAAATACATCAGCGATTCGAACTTTTTCACATGCATGACTTTTACTCCATGAGAGCTGTTCTCAAAAGTATTAGTCTCAGAATATAAATATTTGTTGTGTGGATGCATTCTTACATGGCCGACACTCATGAAAAATGTTGGCACAATTGCATCAAAAATCATGACTTGAGGCCGCACTATAAATACATCAGCGATTCGAACTTTTTCATATGCATAACTTTTACTCCATGAGAGCTGTTCTCAAAAGTATTAGTCTCAGAATATAAATATTTGGTGTGTGGATGCAATTCTTACATGGCCGACACTCATGAAAAACGTTGGCACAATTGCATCAAAAATCATGACTTGAGGCCGCACTATAAATACATCAGCGATTCGAACTTTTTCACATGCATGACTTTTGCTCCATGAGAGCTGTTCTCAAAAGTTTTAGTCTCAGAATATAAATATTTGGTGTGTGGATGCATTCTTACATGGCCGACACTCATGAAAAACGTGGGCACAATTGCATCAAAAATCATGACTTGAGGCCGCACTATAAATACATCAGCGATTCGAACTTTTTCACATGCATGACTTTTACTCCATGAGAGCTGTTCTCAAAAGTATTAGTCTCAGAATATAAATATTTGTTGTGTGGATGCATTCTTACATGGCCGACACTCATGAAAAATGTTGGCACAATTGCATCAAAAATCATGACTTGAGACCGCACTATAAATACATCAGCGATTCGAACTTTTTCATATGCATGACTTTTACTCCATGAGAGCTGTTCTCAAAAGTATTAGTCTCAGAATATAAATATTTGGTGTGTGGATGCATTCTTACATGGCCGACACTCATGAAAAACGTTGGCACAATTGCATCAAAAAATCATGACTTGAGGCCGCACTATAAATACATCAGCGATTCGAACTTTTTCACATGCATGACTTTTACTCCATGAGAGCTGTTCTCAAAAGTATTAGTCTCAGAATATAAATATTTGGTGTGTGGATGCATTCTTACATGGCCGACACTCATGAAAAACGTGGGCACAATTGCATCAAAAATCATGACTTGAGGCCGCACTATAAATACATCAGCGATTCGAACTTTTTCACATGCATGACTTTTGCTCCATGAGAGCTGTTCTCAAAAGTTTTAGTCTCAGAATATAAATATTTGGTGTGTGGATGCATTCTTACATGGCCGACACTCATGAAAAACGTTGGCACAATTGCATCAAAAATCATGACTTTAGACCGCACTATAAATACATCAGCGATTCGAACTTTTTCACATGCATGACTTTTACTCCATGAGAGCTGTTCTCAAAAGTATTAGTCTCAGAATATAAATATTTGGTGTGTGGATGCATTCTTACATGGCCGACACTCATGAAAAACGTTGGCACAATTGCATAAAAAATCATGACTTGAGGCCGCACTATAAATACATCAGCGATTCGAACTTTTTCACATGCATGACTTTTACTCCATGAGAGCTGTTCTCAAAAGTTTTAGTCTCAGAATATAAATATTTGGTGTGTGGATGCATTCTTACATGGCCGACACTCATGAAAAACGTTGGCACAATTGCATCAAAAATCATGACTTGAGGCCGCACTATAAATACATCAGCGATTCGAACTTTTCACATGCATGACTTTTACTCCATGAGAGCTGTTCTCAAAAGTATTAGTCTCAGAATATAAATATTTGGTGTGTGGATGCATTCTTACATGGCCGACACTCATGAAAAACGTTGGCACAATTGCATCAAAAATCATGACTTGAGGCCGCACTATAAATACATCAGCGATTCGAACTTTTTCACATGCATGACTTTTACTCCATGAGAGCTGTTCTCAAAAGTATTAGTCTCAGAATATAAATATTTGGTGTGTGGATGCATTCTTACATTGCCGACACTCATGAAAAACGTTGGCACAATTGCATCAAAAATCATGACTTGAGGCCGCACTATAAATACATCAGCGATTCGAACTTTTTCACATGCATGACTTTTACTCCATGAGAGCTGTTCTCAAAAGTATTAGTCTCAGAATATAAGTATTTGGTGTGTGGATGCAATTCTTACATGGCCGACACTCATGAAAAACGTGGGCACAATTGCATCAAAAATCATGACTTGAGGCCGCACTATAAATACATCAGCGATTCGAACTTTTTCACATGCATGACTTTTGCTCCATGAGAGCTGTTCTCAAAAGTTTTAGTCTCAGAATATAAATATTTGGTGTGTGGATGCATTCTTACATTGCCGACACTCATGAAAAACGTTGGCACAATTGCATCAAAAATCATGACTTGAGGCCGCACTATAAATACATCAGCGATTCGAACTTTTTCACATGCATGACTTTTACTCCATGAGAGCTGTTCTCAAAAGTATTAGTCTCAGAATATAAATATTTGGTGTGTGGATGCATTCTTACATTGCCGACACTCATGAAAAACGTTGGCACAATTGCATCAAAAATCATGACTTGAGGCCGCACTATAAATACATCAGCGATTCGAACTTTTTCACATGCATGACTTTTACTCCATGAGAGCTGTTCTCAAAAGTATTAGTCTCAGAATATAAGTATTTGGTGTGTGGATGCAATTCTTACATGGCCGACACTCATGAAAAACGTTGGCACAATTGCATCAAAAATCATGACTTGAGGCCGCACTATAAATACATCAGCGATTCGAACTTTTTCACATGCATGACTTTTGCTCCATGAGAGCTGTTCTCAAAAGTTTTAGTCTCAGAATATAAATATTTGGTGTGTGGATGCATTCTTACATGGCCGACACTCATGAAAAACGTGGGCACAATTGCATCAAAAATCATGACTTGAGGCCGCACTATAAATACATCAGCGATTCGAACTTTTTCACATGCATGACTTTTACTCCATGAGAGCTGTTCTCAAAAGTATTAGTCTCAGAATATAAATATTTGTTGTGTGGATGCATTCTTACATGGCCGACACTCATGAAAAATGTTGGCACAATTGCATCAAAAATCATGACTTGAGACCGCACTATAAATACATCAGCGATTCGAACTTTTTCATATGCATGACTTTTACTCCATGAGAGCTGTTCTCAAAAGTATTAGTCTCAGAATATAAATATTTGGTGTGTGGATGCATTCTTACATGGCCGACACTCATGAAAAACGTTGGCACAATTGCATCAAAAATCATGACTTGAGGCCGCACTATAAATACATCAGCGATTCGAACTTTTTCACATGCATGACTTTTACTCCATGAGAGCTGTTCTCAAAAGTATTAGTCTCAGAATATAAATATTTGGTGTGTGGATGCATTCTTACATGGCCGACACTCATGAAAAACGTGGGCACAATTGCATCAAAAATCATGACTTGAGGCCGCACTATAAATACATCAGCGATTCGAACTTTTTCACATGCATGACTTTTGCTCCATGAGAGCTGTTCTCAAAAGTTTTAGTCTCAGAATATAAATATTTGGTGTGTGGATGCATTCTTACATGGCCGACACTCATGAAAAACGTTGGCACAATTGCATCAAAAATCATGACTTTAGACCGCACTATAAATACATCAGCGATTCGAACTTTTTCACATGCATGACTTTTACTCCATGAGAGCTGTTCTCAAAAGTATTAGTCTCAGAATATAAATATTTGGTGTGTGGATGCATTCTTACATGGCCGACACTCATGAAAAACGTTGGCACAATTGCATAAAAAATCATGACTTGAGGCCGCACTATAAATACATCAGCGATTCGAACTTTTTCACATGCATGACTTTTACTCCATGAGAGCTGTTCTCAAAAGTATTAGTCTCAGAATATAAATATTTGGTGTGTGGATGCATTCTTACATGGCCGACACTCATGAAAAACGTTGGCACAATTGCATCAAAAATCATGACTTGAGGCCGCACTATAAATACATCAGCGATTCGAACTTTTCACATGCATGACTTTTACTCCATGAGAGCTGTTCTCAAAAGTATTAGTCTCAGAATATAAATATTTGGTGTGTGGATGCATTCTTACATGGCCGACACTCATGAAAAACGTTGGCACAATTGCATCAAAAATCATGACTTGAGGCCGCACTATAAATACATCAGCGATTCGAACTTTTTCACATGCATGACTTTTACTCCATGAGAGCTGTTCTCAAAAGTATTAGTCTCAGAATATAAATATTTGGTGTGTGGATGCATTCTTACATTGCCGACACTCATGAAAAACGTTGGCACAATTGCATCAAAAATCATGACTTGAGGCCGCACTATAAATACATCAGCGATTCGAACTTTTTCACATGCATGACTTTTACTCCATGAGAGCTGTTCTCAAAAGTATTAGTCTCAGAATATAAGTATTTGGTGTGTGGATGCAATTCTTACATGGCCGACACTCATGAAAAACGTGGGCACAATTGCATCAAAAATCATGACTTGAGGCCGCACTATAAATACATCAGCGATTCGAACTTTTTCACATGCATGACTTTTGCTCCATGAGAGCTGTTCTCAAAAGTTTTAGTCTCAGAATATAAATATTTGGTGTGTGGATGCATTCTTACATTGCCGACACTCATGAAAAACGTTGGCACAATTGCATCAAAAATCATGACTTGAGGCCGCACTATAAATACATCAGCGATTCGAACTTTTTCACATGCATGACTTTTACTCCATGAGAGCTGTTCTCAAAAGTATTAGTCTCAGAATATAAATATTTGGTGTGTGGATGCATTCTTACATTGCCGACACTCATGAAAAACGTTGGCACAATTGCATCAAAAATCATGACTTGAGGCCGCACTATAAATACATCAGCGATTCGAACTTTTTCACATGCATGACTTTTACTCCATGAGAGCTGTTCTCAAAAGTATTAGTCTCAGAATATAAGTATTTGGTGTGTGGATGCAATTCTTACATGGCCGACACTCATGAAAAACGTTGGCACAATTGCATAAAAAATCATGACTTGAGGCCGCACTATAAATACATCAGCGATTCGAACTTTTTCACATGCATGACTTTTGCTCCATGAGAGCTGTTCTCAAAAGTTTTAGTCTCAGAATATAAATATTTGGTGTGTGGATGCATTCTTACATGGCCGACACTCATGAAAAACGTGGGCACAATTGCATCAAAAATCATGACTTGAGGCCGCACTATAAATACATCAGCGATTCGAACTTTTTCACATGCATGACTTTTACTCCATGAGAGCTGTTCTCAAAAGTATTAGTCTCAGAATATAAATATTTGTTGTGTGGATGCATTCTTACATGGCCGACACTCATGAAAAATGTTGGCACAATTGCATCAAAAATCATGACTTGAGGCCGCACTATAAATACATCAGCGATTCGAACTTTTTCATATGCATAACTTTTACTCCATGAGAGCTGTTCTCAAAAGTATTAGTCTCAGAATATAAATATTTGGTGTGTGGATGCAATTCTTACATGGCCGACACTCATGAAAAACGTTGGCACAATTGCATCAAAAATCATGACTTGAGGCCGCACTATAAATACATCAGCGATTCGAACTTTTTCACATTCATGACTTTTGCTCCATGAGAGCTGTTCTCAAAAGTTTTAGTCTCAGAATATAAATATTTGGTGTGTGGATGCATTCTTACATGGCCGACACTCATGAAAAACGTGGGCACAATTGCATCAAAAATCATGACTTGAGGCCGCACTATAAATACATCAGCGATTCGAACTTTTTCACATGCATGACTTTTACTCCATGAGAGCTGTTCTCAAAAGTATTAGTCTCAGAATATAAATATTTGTTGTGTGGATGCATTCTTACATGGCCGACACTCATGAAAAATGTTGGCACAATTGCATCAAAAATCATGACTTGAGACCGCACTATAAATACATCAGCGATTCGAACTTTTTCATATGCATGACTTTTACTCCATGAGAGCTGTTCTCAAAAGTATTAGTCTCAGAATATAAATATTTGGTGTGTGGATGCATTCTTACATGGCCGACACTCATGAAAAACGTTGGCACAATTGCATGAAAAATCATGACTTGAGGCCGCACTATAAATACATCAGCGATTCGAACTTTTTCACATGCATGACTTTTACTCCATGAGAGCTGTTCTCAAAAGTATTAGTCTCAGAATATAAATATTTGGTGTGTGGATGCATTCTTACATGGCCGACACTCATGAAAAACGTGGGCACAATTGCATCAAAAATCATGACTTGAGGCCGCACTATAAATACATCAGCGATTCGAACTTTTTCACATGCATGACTTTTGCTCCATGAGAGCTGTTCTCAAAAGTTTTAGTCTCAGAATATAAATATTTGGTGTGTGGATGCATTCTTACATGGCCGACACTCATGAAAAACGTTGGCACAATTGCATCAAAAATCATGACTTGAGGCCGCACTATAAATACATCAGCGATTCGAACTTTTTCACATGCATGACTTTTACTCCATGAGAGCTGTTCTCAAAAGTATTAGTCTCAGAATATAAGTATTTGGTGTGTGGATGCAATTCTTACATGGCCGACACTCATGAAAAACGTGGGCACAATTGCATCAAAAATCATGACTTGAGGCCGCACTATAAATACATCAGCGATTCGAACTTTTTCACATGCATGACTTTTGCTCCATGAGAGCTGTTCTCAAAAGTTTTAGTCTCAGAATATAAATATTTGGTGTGTGGATGCATTCTTACATGGCCGACACTCATGAAAAACGTGGGCACAATTGCATCAAAAATCATGACTTGAGGCCGCACTATAAATACATCAGCGATTCGAACTTTTTCACATGCATGACTTTTACTCCATGAGAGCTGTTCTCAAAAGTATTAGTCTCAGAATATAAATATTTGTTGTGTGGATGCATTCTTACATGGCCGACACTCATGAAAAATGTTGGCACAATTGCATCAAAAATCATGACTTTAGACCGCACTATAAATACATCAGCGATTCGAACTTTTTCATATGCATGACTTTTACTCCATGAGAGCTGTTCTCAAAAGTATTAGTCTCAGAATATAAATATTTGGTGTGTGGATGCATTCTTACATGGCCGACACTCATGAAAAACGTTGGCACAATTGCATAAAAAATCATGACTTGAGGCCGCACTATAAATACATCAGCGATTCGAACTTTTTCACATGCATGACTTTTACTCCATGAGAGCTGTTCTCAAAAGTATTAGTCTCAGAATATAAATATTTGGTGTGTGGATGCATTCTTACATGGCCGACACTCATGAAAAACGTTGGCACAATTGCATCAAAAATCATGACTTGAGGCCGCACTATAAATACATCAGCGATTCGAACTTTTCACATGCATGACTTTTACTCCATGAGAGCTGTTCTCAAAAGTATTAGTCTCAGAATATAAATATTTGGTGTGTGGATGCATTCTTACATGGCCGACACTCATGAAAAACGTTGGCACAATTGCATCAAAAATCATGACTTGAGGCCGCACTATAAATACATCAGCGATTCGAACTTTTTCACATGCATGACTTTTACTCCATGAGAGCTGTTCTCAAAAGTATTAGTCTCAGAATATAAATATTTGGTGTGTGGATGCATTCTTACATTGCCGACACTCATGAAAAACGTTGGCACAATTGCATCAAAAATCATGACTTGAGGCCGCACTATAAATACATCAGCGATTCGAACTTTTTCACATGCATGACTTTTACTCCATGAGAGCTGTTCTCAAAAGTATTAGTCTCAGAATATAAATATTTGTTGTGTGGATGCATTCTTACATGGCCGACACTCATGAAAAACGTTGGCACAATTGCATCAAAAATCATGACTTGAGGCCGCACTATAAATACATCAACGATTCGAACTTTTTCACATGCATGACTTTTACTCCATGAGAGCTGTTCTCAAAAGTATTAGTCTCAGAATATAAGTATTTGGTGTGTGGATGCAATTCGTACATGGCCGACACTCATGAAAAACGTTGGCACAATTGCATCAAAAATCATGACTTGAGGCCGCACTATAAATACATCAGCGATTCGAACTTTTTCACATGCATGACTTTTGCTCCATGAGAGCTGTTCTCAAAAGTATTAGTCTCAGAATATAAATATTTGGTGTGTGGATGCATTCTTACATGGCCGACACTCATGAAAACAATTGGCACAATTGCATCAAAAATCATGACTTGAGGCCGCACTATAAATACATCAGCGATTCGAACTTTTTCACATGCATGACTTTTACTCCATGAGAGCTGTTCTCAAAAGTATTAGTCTCAGAATATAAGTATTTGTTGTGTGGATGCAATTCTTACATGGCCGACACTCATGAAAAACGTTGGCGCAATTGCATCAAAAATCATGACTTGAGGCCGCACTATAAATACATCAGCGATTCGAACTTTTTCACATGCATGACTTTTGCTCCATGAGAGCTGTTCTCAAAAGTTTTAGTCTCAGAATATAAATATTTGGTGTGTGGATGCATTCTTACATGGCCGACACTCATGAAAAACGTGGGCACAATTGCATCAAAAATCATGACTTGAGGCCGCACTATAAATACATCAGCGATTCGAACTTTTTCACATGCATGACTTTTACTCCATGAGAGCTGTTCTCAAAAGTATTAGTCTCAGAATATAAATATTTGGTGTGTGGATGCATTCTTACATGGCCGACACTCATGAAAAACGTTGGCACAATTGCATCAAAAATCATGACTTGAGGCCGCACTATAAATACATCAGCGATTCGAACTTTTCACATGCATGACTTTTACTCCATGAGAGCTGTTCTCAAAAGTATTAGTCTCAGAATATAAATATTTGGTGTGTGGATGCATTCTTACATGGCCGACACTCATGAAAAACGTTGGCACAATTGCATCAAAAATCATGACTTGAGGCCGCACTATAAATACATCAGCGATTCGAACTTTTTCACATGCATGACTTTTACTCCATGAGAGCTGTTCTCAAAAGTATTAGTCTCAGAATATAAATATTTGGTGTGTGGATGCATTCTTACATGGCCGACACTCATGAAAAACGTTGGCACAATTGCATCAAAAATCATGACTTGAGGCCGCACTATAAATACATCAGCGATTCGAACTTTTCACATGCATGACTTTTACTCCATGAGAGCTGTTCTCAAAAGTATTAGTCTCAGAATATAAATATTTGGTGTGTGGATGCATTCTTACATTGCCGACACTCATGAAAAACGTTGGCACAATTGCATCAAAAATCATGACTTGAGGCCGCACTATAAATACATCAGCGATTCGAACTTTTTCACATGCATGACTTTTACTCCATGAGAGCTGTTCTCAAAAGTATTAGTCTCAGAATATAAGTATTTGGTGTGTGGATGCAATTCTTACATGGCCGACACTCATGAAAAACGTTGGCACAATTGCATCAAAAATCATGACTTGAGGCCGCACTATAAATACATCAGCGATTCGAACTTTTTCACATGCATGACTTTTGCTCCATGAGAGCTGTTCTCAAAAGTTTTAGTCTCAGAATATAAATATTTGGTGTGTGGATGCATTCTTACATGGCCGACACTCATGAAAAACGTGGGCACAATTGCATCAAAAATCATGACTTGAGGCCGCACTATAAATACATCAGCGATTCGAACTTTTTCACATGCATGACTTTTACTCCATGAGAGCTGTTCTCAAAAGTATTAGTCTCAGAATATAAATATTTGTTGTGTGGATGCATTCTTACATGGCCGACACTCATGAAAAATGTTGGCACAATTGCATCAAAAATCATGACTTGAGACCGCACTATAAATACATCAGCGATTCGAACTTTTTCATATGCATAACTTTTACTCCATGAGAGCTGTTCTCAAAAGTATTAGTCTCAGAATATAAATATTTGGTGTGTGGATGCATTCTTACATGGCCGACACTCATGAAAAACGTTGGCACAATTGCATAAAAAATCATGACTTGAGGCCGCACTATAAATACATCAGCGATTCGAACTTTTTCACATGCATGACTTTTACTCCATGAGAGCTGTTCTCAAAAGTATTAGTCTCAGAATATAAATATTTGGTGTGTGGATGCATTCTTACATGGCCGACACTCATGAAAAACGTTGGCACAAGTGCATCAAAAATCATGACTTGAGGCCGCACTATAAATACATCAGCGATTCGAACTTTTTCACATGCATGACTTTTGCTCCATGAGAGCTGTTCTCAAAAGTTTTGGTCTCAGAATATAAATATTTGGTGTGTGGATGCATTCTTACATGGCCGACACTCATGAAAAACGTTGGAACAATTGCATCAAAAATCATGACTTGAGGCCGCACTATAAATACATCAGCGATTCGAACTTTTTCACATGCATGACTTTTACTCCATGAGAGCTGTTCTCAAAAGTATTAGTCTCAGAATATAAGTATTTGGTGTGTGGATGCAATTCTTACATGGCCGACACTCATGAAAAACGTGGGCACAATTGCATCAAAAATCATGACTTGAGGCCGCACTATAAATACATCAGCGATTCGAACTTTTTCACATGCATGACTTTTGCTCCATGAGAGCTGTTCTCAAAAGTATTAGTCTCAGAATATAAATATTTGGTGTGTGGATGCATTCTTACATGGCCGACACTCATGAAAACAATTGGCACAATTGCATCAAAAATCATGACTTGAGGCCGCACTATAAATACATCAGCGATTCGAACTTTTTCACATGCATGACTTTTACTCCATGAGAGCTGTTCTCAAAAGTATTAGTCTCAGAATATAAGTATTTGGTGTGTGGATGCAATTCTTACATGGCCGACACTCATGAAAAACGTTGGCGCAATTGCATCAAAAATCATGACTTGAGGCCGCACTATAAATACATCAGCGATTCGAACTTTTTCACATGCATGACTTTTGCTCCATGAGAGCTGTTCTCAAAAGTTTTAGTCTCAGAATATAAATATTTGGTGTGTGGATGCATTCTTACATGGCCGACACTCATGAAAAACGTGGGCACAATTGCATCAAAAATCATGACTTGAGGCCGCACTATAAATACATCAGCGATTCGAACTTTTTCACATGCATGACTTTTACTCCATGAGAGCTGTTCTCAAAAGTATTAGTCTCAGAATATAAATATTTGGTGTGTGGATGCATTCTTACATGGCCGACACTCATGAAAAACGTTGGCACAATTGCATCAAAAATCATGACTTGAGGCCGCACTATAAATACATCAGCGATTCGAACTTTTCACATGCATGACTTTTACTCCATGAGAGCTGTTCTCAAAAGTATTAGTCTCAGAATATAAATATTTGGTGTGTGGATGCATTCTTACATGGCCGACACTCATGAAAAACGTTGGCACAATTGCATCAAAAATCATGACTTGAGGCCGCACTATAAATACATCAGCGATTCGAACTTTTTCACATGCATGACTTTTACTCCATGAGAGCTGTTCTCAAAAGTATTAGTCTCAGAATATAAATATTTGGTGTGTGGATGCATTCTTACATGGCCGACACTCATGAAAAACGTTGGCACAATTGCATCAAAAATCATGACTTGAGGCCGCACTATAAATACATCAGCGATTCGAACTTTTCACATGCATGACTTTTACTCCATGAGAGCTGTTCTCAAAAGTATTAGTCTCAGAATATAAATATTTGGTGTGTGGATGCATTCTTACATTGCCGACACTCATGAAAAACGTTGGCACAATTGCATCAAAAATCATGACTTGAGGCCGCACTATAAATACATCAGCGATTCGAACTTTTTCACATGCATGACTTTTACTCCATGAGAGCTGTTCTCAAAAGTATTAGTCTCAGAATATAAGTATTTGGTGTGTGGATGCAATTCTTACATGGCCGACACTCATGAAAAACGTTGGCACAATTGCATAAAAAATCATGACTTGAGGCCGCACTATAAATACATCAGCGATTCGAACTTTTTCACATGCATGACTTTTGCTCCATGAGAGCTGTTCTCAAAAGTTTTAGTCTCAGAATATAAATATTTGGTGTGTGGATGCATTCTTACATGGCCGACACTCATGAAAAACGTGGGCACAATTGCATCAAAAATCATGACTTGAGGCCGCACTATAAATACATCAGCGATTCGAACTTTTTCACATGCATGACTTTTACTCCATGAGAGCTGTTCTCAAAAGTATTAGTCTCAGAATATAAATATTTGTTGTGTGGATGCATTCTTACATGGCCGACACTCATGAAAAATGTTGGCACAATTGCATCAAAAATCATGACTTGAGACCGCACTATAAATACATCAGCGATTCGAACTTTTTCATATGCATAACTTTTACTCCATGAGAGCTGTTCTCAAAAGTATTAGTCTCAGAATATAAATATTTGGTGTGTGGATGCATTCTTACATGGCCGACACTCATGAAAAACGTTGGCACAATTGCATAAAAAATCATGACTTGAGGCCGCACTATAAATACATCAGCGATTCGAACTTTTTCACATGCATGACTTTTACTCCATGAGAGCTGTTCTCAAAAGTATTAGTCTCAGAATATAAATATTTGGTGTGTGGATGCATTCTTACATGGCCGACACTCATGAAAAACGTTGGCACAATTGCATCAAAAATCATGACTTGAGGCCGCACTATAAATACATCAGCGATTCGAACTTTTTCACATGCATGACTTTTACTCCATGAGAGCTGTTCTCAAAAGTATTAGTCTCAGAATATAAGTATTTGGTGTGTGGATGCAATTCTTACATGGCCGACACTCATGAAAAACGTGGGCACAATTGCATCAAAAATCATGACTTGAGGCCGCACTATAAATACATCAGCGATTCGAACTTTTTCACATGCATGACTTTTGCTCCATGAGAGCTGTTCTCAAAAGTTTTAGTCTCAGAATATAAATATTTGGTGTGTGGATGCATTCTTACATGGCCGACACTCATGAAAAACGTGGGCACAATTGCATAAAAAATCATGACTTGAGGCCGCACTATAAATACATCAGCGATTCGAACTTTTTCACATGCATGACTTTTACTCCATGAGAGCTGTTCTCAAAAGTATTAGTCTCAGAATATAAATATTTGGTGTGTGGATGCATTCTTACATGGCCGACACTCATGAAAAACGTTGGCACAATTGCATCAAAAATCATGACTTGAGGCCGCACTATAAATACATCAACGATTCGAACTTTTTCACATGCATGACTTTTACTCCATGAGAGCTGTTCTCAAAAGTATTAGTCTCAGAATATAAGTATTTGGTGTGTGGATGCAATTCTTACATGGCCGACACTCATGAAAAACGTTGGCACAATTGCATCAAAAATCATGACTTGAGGCCGCACTATAAATACATCAGCGATTCGAACTTTTTCACATGCATGACTTTTGCTCCATGAGAGCTGTTCTCAAAAGTATTAGTCTCAGAATATAAATATTTGGTGTGTGGATGCATTCTTACATGGCCGACACTCATGAAAACAATTGGCACAATTGCATCAAAAATCATGACTTGAGGCCGCACTATAAATACATCAGCGATTCGAACTTTTTCACATGCATGACTTTTACTCCATGAGAGCTGTTCTCAAAAGTATTAGTCTCAGAATATAAGTATTTGGTGTGTGGATGCAATTCTTACATGGCCGACACTCATGAAAAACGTTGGCGCAATTGCATCAAAAATCATGACTTGAGGCCGCACTATAAATACATCAGCGATTCGAACTTTTTCACATGCATGACTTTTGCTCCATGAGAGCTGTTCTCAAAAGTTTTAGTCTCAGAATATAAATATTTGGTGTGTGGATGCATTCTTACATGGCCGACACTCATGAAAAACGTGGGCACAATTGCATCAAAAATCATGACTTGAGGCCGCACTATAAATACATCAGCGATTCGAACTTTTTCACATGCATGACTTTTACTCCATGAGAGCTGTTCTCAAAAGTATTAGTCTCAGAATATAAATATTTGTTGTGTGGATGCATTCTTACATGGCCGACACTCATGAAAAATGTTGGCACAATTGCATCAAAAATCATGACTTGAGACCGCACTATAAATACATCAGCGATTCGAACTTTTTCATATGCATGACTTTTACTCCATGAGAGCTGTTCTCAAAAGTATTAGTCTCAGAATATAAATATTTGGTGTGTGGATGCATTCTTACATGGCCGACACTCATGAAAAACGTTGGCACAATTGCATCAAAAATCATGACTTGAGGCCGCACTATAAATACATCAGCGATTCGAACTTTTTCACATGCATGACTTTTACTCCATGAGAGCTGTTCTCAAAAGTATTAGTCTCAGAATATAAATATTTGGTGTGTGGATGCATTCTTACATGGCCGACACTCATGAAAAACGTTGGCACAATTGCATCAAAAATCATGACTTGAGGCCGCACTATAAATACATCAGCGATTCGAACTTTTCACATGCATGACTTTTACTCCATGAGAGCTGTTCTCAAAAGTATTAGTCTCAGAATATAAATATTTGGTGTGTGGATGCATTCTTACATGGCCGACACTCATGAAAAACGTTGGCACAATTGCATCAAAAATCATGACTTGAGGCCGCACTATAAATACATCAGCGATTCGAACTTTTTCACATGCATGACTTTTACTCCATGAGAGCTGTTCTCAAAAGTATTAGTCTCAGAATATAAATATTTGGTGTGTGGATGCATTCTTACATGGCCGACACTCATGAAAAACGTTGGCACAATTGCATCAAAAATCATGACTTGAGGCCGCACTATAAATACATCAGCGATTCGAACTTTTCACATGCATGACTTTTACTCCATGAGAGCTGTTCTCAAAAGTATTAGTCTCAGAATATAAATATTTGGTGTGTGGATGCATTCTTACATTGCCGACACTCATGAAAAACGTTGGCACAATTGCATCAAAAATCATGACTTGAGGCCGCACTATAAATACATCAGCGATTCGAACTTTTTCACATGCATGACTTTTACTCCATGAGAGCTGTTCTCAAAAGTATTAGTCTCAGAATATAAGTATTTGGTGTGTGGATGCAATTCTTACATGGCCGACACTCATGAAAAACGTTGGCACAATTGCATAAAAAATCATGACTTGAGGCCGCACTATAAATACATCAGCGATTCGAACTTTTTCACATGCATGACTTTTGCTCCATGAGAGCTGTTCTCAAAAGTTTTAGTCTCAGAATATAAATATTTGGTGTGTGGATGCATTCTTACATGGCCGACACTCATGAAAAACGTGGGCACAATTGCATCAAAAATCATGACTTGAGGCCGCACTATAAATACATCAGCGATTCGAACTTTTTCACATGCATGACTTTTACTCCATGAGAGCTGTTCTCAAAAGTATTAGTCTCAGAATATAAATATTTGTTGTGTGGATGCATTCTTACATGGCCGACACTCATGAAAAATGTTGGCACAATTGCATCAAAAATCATGACTTGAGACCGCACTATAAATACATCAGCGATTCGAACTTTTTCATATGCATAACTTTTACTCCATGAGAGCTGTTCTCAAAAGTATTAGTCTCAGAATATAAATATTTGGTGTGTGGATGCATTCTTACATGGCCGACACTCATGAAAAACGTTGGCACAATTGCATAAAAAATCATGACTTGAGGCCGCACTATAAATACATCAGCGATTCGAACTTTTTCACATGCATGACTTTTACTCCATGAGAGCTGTTCTCAAAAGTATTAGTCTCAGAATATAAATATTTGGTGTGTGGATGCATTCTTACATGGCCGACACTCATGAAAAACGTTGGCACAATTGCATCAAAAATCATGACTTGAGGCCGCACTATAAATACATCAGCGATTCGAACTTTTTCACATGCATGACTTTTACTCCATGAGAGCTGTTCTCAAAAGTATTAGTCTCAGAATATAAGTATTTGGTGTGTGGATGCAATTCTTACATGGCCGACACTCATGAAAAACGTGGGCACAATTGCATCAAAAATCATGACTTGAGGCCGCACTATAAATACATCAGCGATTCGAACTTTTTCACATGCATGACTTTTGCTCCATGAGAGCTGTTCTCAAAAGTTTTAGTCTCAGAATATAAATATTTGGTGTGTGGATGCATTCTTACATGGCCGACACTCATGAAAAACGTGGGCACAATTGCATAAAAAATCATGACTTGAGGCCGCACTATAAATACATCAGCGATTCGAACTTTTTCACATGCATGACTTTTACTCCATGAGAGCTGTTCTCAAAAGTATTAGTCTCAGAATATAAATATTTGGTGTGTGGATGCATTCTTACATGGCCGACACTCATGAAAAACGTTGGCACAATTGCATCAAAAATCATGACTTGAGGCCGCACTATAAATACATCAACGATTCGAACTTTTTCACATGCATGACTTTTACTCCATGAGAGCTGTTCTCAAAAGTATTAGTCTCAGAATATAAGTATTTGGTGTGTGGATGCAATTCTTACATGGCCGACACTCATGAAAAACGTTGGCACAATTGCATCAAAAATCATGACTTGAGGCCGCACTATAAATACATCAGCGATTCGAACTTTTTCACATGCATGACTTTTGCTCCATGAGAGCTGTTCTCAAAAGTATTAGTCTCAGAATATAAATATTTGGTGTGTGGATGCATTCTTACATGGCCGACACTCATGAAAACAATTGGCACAATTGCATCAAAAATCATGACTTGAGGCCGCACTATAAATACATCAGCGATTCGAACTTTTTCACATGCATGACTTTTACTCCATGAGAGCTGTTCTCAAAAGTATTAGTCTCAGAATATAAGTATTTGGTGTGTGGATGCAATTCTTACATGGCCGACACTCATGAAAAACGTTGGCGCAATTGCATCAAAAATCATGACTTGAGGCCGCACTATAAATACATCAGCGATTCGAACTTTTTCACATGCATGACTTTTGCTCCATGAGAGCTGTTCTCAAAAGTTTTAGTCTCAGAATATAAATATTTGGTGTGTGGATGCATTCTTACATGGCCGACACTCATGAAAAACGTGGGCACAATTGCATCAAAAATCATGACTTGAGGCCGCACTATAAATACATCAGCGATTCGAACTTTTTCACATGCATGACTTTTACTCCATGAGAGCTGTTCTCAAAAGTATTAGTCTCAGAATATAAATATTTGTTGTGTGGATGCATTCTTACATGGCCGACACTCATGAAAAATGTTGGCACAATTGCATCAAAAATCATGACTTGAGACCGCACTATAAATACATCAGCGATTCGAACTTTTTCATATGCATGACTTTTACTCCATGAGAGCTGTTCTCAAAAGTATTAGTCTCAGAATATAAATATTTGGTGTGTGGATGCATTCTTACATGGCCGACACTCATGAAAAACGTTGGCACAATTGCATCAAAAATCATGACTTGAGGCCGCACTATAAATACATCAGCGATTCGAACTTTTTCACATGCATGACTTTTACTCCATGAGAGCTGTTCTCAAAAGTATTAGTCTCAGAATATAAATATTTGGTGTGTGGATGCATTCTTACATGGCCGACACTCATGAAAAACGTTGGCACAATTGCATCAAAAATCATGACTTGAGGCCGCACTATAAATACATCAGCGATTCGAACTTTTTCACATGCATGACTTTTACTCCATGAGAGCTGTTCTCAAAAGTATTAGTCTCAGAATATAAATATTTGGTGTGTGGATGCATTCTTACATGGCCGACACTCATGAAAAACGTGGGCACAATTGCATCAAAAATCATGACTTGAGGCCGCACTATAAATACATCAGCGATTCGAACTTTTTCACATGCATGACTTTTACTCCATGAGAGCTGTTCTCAAAAGTATTAGTCTCAGAATATAAATATTTGGTGTGTGGATGCAATTCTTACATGGCCGACACTCATGAAAAACGTTGGCACAATTGCATCAAAAATCATGACTTGAGGCCGCACTATAAATACATCAGCGATTCGAACTTTTTCACATGCATGACTTTTGCTCCATGAGAGCTGTTCTCAAAAGTTTTAGTCTCAGAATATAAATATTTGGTGTGTGGATGCATTCTTACATGGCCGACACTCATGAAAAACGTGGGCACAATTGCATCAAAAATCATGACTTGAGGCCGCACTATAAATACATCAGCGATTCGAACTTTTTCACATGCATGACTTTTACTCCATGAGAGCTGTTCTCAAAAGTATTAGTCTCAGAATATAAATATTTGTTGTGTGGATGCATTCTTACATGGCCGACACTCATGAAAAATGTTGGCACAATTGCATCAAAAATCATGACTTGAGACCGCACTATAAATACATCAGCGATTCGAACTTTTTCACATGCATGACTTTTACTCCATGAGAGCTGTTCTCAAAAGTATTAGTCTCAGAATATAAATATTTGGTGTGTGGATGCATTCTTACATGGCCGACACTCATGAAAAACGTTGGCACAATTGCATCAAAAATCATGACTTGAGGCCGCACTATAAATACATCAGCGATTCGAACTTTTTCACATGCATGACTTTTACTCCATGAGAGCTGTTCTCAAAAGTATTAGTCTCAGAATATAAATATTTGGTGTGTGGATGCATTCTTACATGGCCGACACTCATGAAAAACGTTGGCACAATTGCATCAAAAATCATGACTTGAGGCCGCACTATAAATACATCAGCGATTCGAACTTTTCACATGCATGACTTTTACTCCATGAGAGCTGTTCTCAAAAGTATTAGTCTCAGAATATAAATATTTGGTGTGTGGATGCATTCTTACATTGCCGACACTCATGAAAAACGTTGGCACAATTGCATCAAAAATCATGACTTGAGGCCGCACTATAAATACATCAGCGATTCGAACTTTTTCACATGCATGACTTTTACTCCATGAGAGCTGTTCTCAAAAGTATTAGTCTCAGAATATAAATATTTGGTGTGTGGATGCATTCTTACATGGCCGACACTCATGAAAAACGTGGGCACAATTGCATCAAAAATCATGACTTGAGGCCGCACTATAAATACATCAGCGATTCGAACTTTTTCACATGCATGACTTTTACTCCATGAGAGCTGTTCTCAAAAGTATTAGTCTCAGAATATAAATATTTGGTGTGTGGATGCATTCTTACATGGCCGACACTCATGAAAAACGTTGGCACAATTGCATCAAAAATCATGACTTGAGGCCGCACTATAAATACATCAGCGATTCGAACTTTTTCACATGCATGACTTTTACTCCATGAGAGCTGTTCTCAAAAGTATTAGTCTCAGAATATAAATATTTGGTGTGTGGATGCATTCTTACATGGCCGACACTCATGAAAAACGTTGGCACAATTGCATCAAAAATCATGACTTGAGGCCGCACTATAAATACATCAGCGATTCGAACTTTTTCACATGCATGACTTTTACTCCATGAGAGCTGTTCTCAAAAGTATTAGTCTCAGAATATAAATATTTGTTGTGTGGATGCATTCTTACATGGCCGACACTCATGAAAAATGTTGGCACAATTGCATCAAAAATCATGACTTGAGGCCGCACTATAAATACATCAGCGATTCGAACTTTTTCACATGCATGACTTTTACTCCATGAGAGCTGTTCTCAAAAGTATTAGTCTCAGAATATAAATATTTGGTGTGTGGATGCATTCTTACATGGCCGACACTCATGAAAAACGTTGGCACAAGTGCATCAAAAATCATGACTTGAGGCCGCACTATAAATACATCAGCGATTCGAACTTTTTCACATGCATGACTTTTACTCCATGAGAGCTGTTCTCAAAAGTATTAGTCTCAGAATATAAATATTTGGTGTGTGGATGCATTCTTACATGGCCGACACTCATGAAAAACGTTGGCACAATTGCATCAAAAATCATGACTTGAGGCCGCACTATAAATACATCAGCGATTCGAACTTTTTCAAATCCATGACTTTTGCTCCATGAGAGCTGTTCTCAAAAGTATTAGTCTCAGAATATAAATATTTGGTGTGTGGATGCATTCTTACATGGCCGACACTCATGATAAACGTTGGCACAATTGCATCAAAAATCATGACTTGAGGCCGCACTATAAATACATCAGCGATTCGAACTTTTTCACATGCATGACTTTTGCTCCATGAGAGCTGTTCTCAAAAGTATTAGTCTCAGAATATAAATATTTGGCGTGTGGATGCATTCTTACATGGCCGACACTCATGAAAAACGTTGGCACAATTGCATCAAAAATCATGACTTGAGGCCGCACTATAAATACATCAGCGATTCGAACTTTTTCACATGCATGACTTTTACTCCATGAGAGCTGTTCTCAAAAGTATTAGTCTCAGAATATAAATATTTGGTGTGTGGATGCATTCTTACATGGCCGACACTCATGAAAAACGTTGGCACAATTGCATCAAAAATCATGACTTGAGGCCGCACTATAAATACATCAACGATTCGAACTTTTTCACATGCATGACTTTTACTCCATGAGAGCTGTTCTCAAAAGTATTAGTCTCAGAATATAAATATTTGGTGTGTGGATGCATTCTTACATGGCCGACACTCATGAAAAACGTTGGCACAATTGCATCAAAAATCATGACTTGAGGCCGCACTATAAATACATCAGCGATTCGAACTTTTTCACATGCATGACTTTTGCTCCATGAGAGCTGTTCTCAAAAGTATTAGTCTCAGAATATAAATATTTGGTGTGTGGATGCATTCTTACATGGCCGACACTCATTAAAAACGTGGGCACAATTGCATCAAAAATCATGACTTGAGGCCGCACTATAAATACATCAGCGATTCGAACTTTTTCACATGCATGACTTTTACTCCATGAGAGCTGTTCTCAAAAGTATTAGTCTCAGAATATAAATATTTGGTGTGTGGATGCATTCTTACATTGCCGACACTCATGAAAAACGTTGGCACAATTGCATCAAAAATCATGACTTGAGGCCGCACTATAAATACATCAGCGATTCGAACTTTTTCACATGCATGACTTTTACTCCATGAGAGCTGTTCTCAAAAGTATTAGTCTCAGAATATAAATATTTGGTGTGTGGATGCATTCTTACATGGCCGACACTCATGAAAAACGTGGGCACAATTGCATCAAAAATCATGACTTGAGGCCGCACTATAAATACATCAGCGATTCGAACTTTTTCACATGCATGACTTTTACTCCATGAGAGCTGTTCTCAAAAGTATTAGTCTCAGAATATAAATATTTGGTGTGTGGATGCAATTCTTACATGGCCGACACTCATGAAAAACGTTGGCACAATTGCATCAAAAATCATGACTTGAGGCCGCACTATAAATACATCAGCGATTCGAACTTTTTCACATGCATGACTTTTGCTCCATGAGAGCTGTTCTCAAAAGTTTTAGTCTCAGAATATAAATATTTGGTGTGTGGATGCATTCTTACATGGCCGACACTCATGAAAAACGTGGGCACAATTGCATCAAAAATCATGACTTGAGGCCGCACTATAAATACATCAGCGATTCGAACTTTTTCACATGCATGACTTTTACTCCATGAGAGCTGTTCTCAAAAGTATTAGTCTCAGAATATAAATATTTGTTGTGTGGATGCATTCTTACATGGCCGACACTCATGAAAAATGTTGGCACAATTGCATCAAAAATCATGACTTGAGACCGCACTATAAATACATCAGCGATTCGAACTTTTTCATATGCATGACTTTTACTCCATGAGAGCTGTTCTCAAAAGTATTAGTCTCAGAATATAAATATTTGGTGTGTGGATGCATTCTTACATGGCCGACACTCATGAAAAACGTTGGCACAATTGCATCAAAAATCATGACTTGAGGCCGCACTATAAATACATCAGCGATTCGAACTTTTTCACATGCATGACTTTTACTCCATGAGAGCTGTTCTCAAAAGTATTAGTCTCAGAATATAAATATTTGGTGTGTGGATGCATTCTTACATGGCCGACACTCATGAAAAACGTTGGCACAATTGCATCAAAAATCATGACTTGAGGCCGCACTATAAATACATCAGCGATTCGAACTTTTTCACATGCATGACTTTTACTCCATGAGAGCTGTTCTCAAAAGTATTAGTCTCAGAATATAAATATTTGGTGTGTGGATGCATTCTTACATGGCCGACACTCATGAAAAACGTTGGCACAATTGCATCAAAAATCATGACTTGAGGCCGCACTATAAATACATCAGCGATTCGAACTTTTTCACATGCATGACTTTTACTCCATGAGAGCTGTTCTCAAAAGTATTAGTCTCAGAATATAAATATTTGGTGTGTGGATGCATTCTTACATGGCCGACACTCATGAAAAACGTGGGCACAATTGCATCAAAAATCATGACTTGAGGCCGCACTATAAATACATCAGCGATTCGAACTTTTTCACATGCATGACTTTTACTCCATGAGAGCTGTTCTCAAAAGTATTAGTCTCAGAATATAAATATTTGGTGTGTGGATGCATTCTTACATGGCCGACACTCATGAAAAACGTTGGCACAATTGCATCAAAAATCATGACTTGAGGCCGCACTATAAATACATCAGCGATTCGAACTTTTTCACATGCATGACTTTTACTCCATGAGAGCTGTTCTCAAAAGTATTAGTCTCAGAATATAAATATTTGGTGTGTGGATGCATTCTTACATGGCCGACACTCATGAAAAACGTTGGCACAATTGCATCAAAAATCATGACTTGAGGCCGCACTATAAATACATCAGCGATTCGAACTTTTTCACATGCATGACTTTTACTCCATGAGAGCTGTTCTCAAAAGTATTAGTCTCAGAATATAAATATTTGTTGTGTGGATGCATTCTTACATGGCCGACACTCATGAAAAATGTTGGCACAATTGCATCAAAAATCATGACTTGAGGCCGCACTATAAATACATCAGCGATTCGAACTTTTTCACATGCATGACTTTTACTCCATGAGAGCTGTTCTCAAAAGTATTAGTCTCAGAATATAAATATTTGGTGTGTGGATGCATTCTTACATGGCCGACACTCATGAAAAACGTTGGCACAAGTGCATCAAAAATCATGACTTGAGGCCGCACTATAAATACATCAGCGATTCGAACTTTTTCACATGCATGACTTTTACTCCATGAGAGCTGTTCTCAAAAGTATTAGTCTCAGAATATAAATATTTGGTGTGTGGATGCATTCTTACATGGCCGACACTCATGAAAAACGTTGGCACAATTGCATCAAAAATCATGACTTGAGGCCGCACTATAAATACATCAGCGATTCGAACTTTTTCAAATCCATGACTTTTGCTCCATGAGAGCTGTTCTCAAAAGTATTAGTCTCAGAATATAAATATTTGGTGTGTGGATGCATTCTTACATGGCCGACACTCATGATAAACGTTGGCACAATTGCATCAAAAATCATGACTTGAGGCCGCACTATAAATACATCAGCGATTCGAACTTTTTCACATGCATGACTTTTGCTCCATGAGAGCTGTTCTCAAAAGTATTAGTCTCAGAATATAAATATTTGGCGTGTGGATGCATTCTTACATGGCCGACACTCATGAAAAACGTTGGCACAATTGCATCAAAAATCATGACTTGAGGCCGCACTATAAATACATCAGCGATTCGAACTTTTTCACATGCATGACTTTTACTCCATGAGAGCTGTTCTCAAAAGTATTAGTCTCAGAATATAAATATTTGGTGTGTGGATGCATTCTTACATGGCCGACACTCATGAAAAACGTTGGCACAATTGCATCAAAAATCATGACTTGAGGCCGCACTATAAATACATCAACGATTCGAACTTTTTCACATGCATGACTTTTACTCCATGAGAGCTGTTCTCAAAAGTATTAGTCTCAGAATATAAATATTTGGTGTGTGGATGCATTCTTACATGGCCGACACTCATGAAAAACGTGGGCACAATTGCATCAAAAATCATGACTTGAGGCCGCACTATAAATACATCAGCGATTCGAACTTTTTCACATGCATGACTTTTGCTCCATGAGAGCTGTTCTCAAAAGTATTAGTCTCAGAATATAAATATTTGGTGTGTGGATGCATTCTTACATGGCCGACACTCATTAAAAACGTGGGCACAATTGCATCAAAAATCATGACTTGAGGCCGCACTATAAATACATCAGCGATTCGAACTTTTTCACATGCATGACTTTTACTCCATGAGAGCTGTTCTCAAAAGTATTAGTCTCAGAATATAAATATTTGGTGTGTGGATGCATTCTTACATTGCCGACACTCATGAAAAACGTTGGCACAATTGCATCAAAAATCATGACTTGAGGCCGCACTATAAATACATCAGCGATTCGAACTTTTTCACATGCATGACTTTTACTCCATGAGAGCTGTTCTCAAAAGTATTAGTCTCAGAATATAAATATTTGTTGTGTGGATGCATTCTTACATGGCCGACACTCATGATAAACGTTGGCACAAGTGCATCAAAAATCATGACTTGAGGCCGCACTATAAATACATCAGCGATTCGAACTTTTTCACATGCATGACTTTTACTCCATGAGAGCTGTTCTCAAAAGTATTAGTCTCAGAATATAAGTATTTGGTGTGTGGATGTATTCTTACATGGCCGACACTCATGAAAAACGTTGGCACAATTGCATAAAAAATCATGACTTGAGGCCGCACTATAAATACATCAGCGATTCGAACTTTTTCAAATCCATGACTTTTGCTCCATGAGAGCTGTTCTCAAAAGTATTAGTCTCAGAATATAAATATTTGGTGTGTGGATGCATTCTTACATGGCCGACACTCATGAAAAACGTGGGCACAATTGCATCAAAAATCATGACTTGAGGCCGCACTATAAATACATCAGCGATTCGAACTTTTTCACATGCATGACTTTTACTCCATGAGAGCTGTTCTCAATAGTATTAGTCTCAGAATATAAATATTTGTTGTGTGGATGCATTCTTACATGGCCGACACTCATGAAAAATGTTGGCACAATTGCATCAAAAATCATGACTTGAGACCGCACTATAAATACATCAGCGATTCGAACTTTTTCACATGCATGACTTTTACTCCATGAGAGCTGTTCTCAAAAGTATTAGTCTCAGAATATAAATATTTGGTGTGTGGATGCATTCTTACATGGCCGACACTCATGAAAAACGTTGGCACAATTGCATCAAAAATCATGACTTGAGGCCGCACTATAAATACATCAGCGATTCGAACTTTTTCACATGCATGACTTTTACTCCATGAGAGCTGTTCTCAAAAGTATTAGTCTCAGAATATAAATATTTGGTGTGTGGATGCATTCTTACATGGCCGACACTCATGAAAAACGTTGGCACAATTGCATCAAAAATCATGACTTGAGGCCGCACTATAAATACATCAGCGATTCGAACTTTTCACATGCATGACTTTTACTCCATGAGAGCTGTTCTCAAAAGTATTAGTCTCAGAATATAAATATTTGGTGTGTGGATGCATTCTTACATGGCCGACACTCATGAAAAATGTTGGCACAATTGCATCAAAAATCATGACTTGAGGCCGCACTATAAATACATCAGCGATTCGAACTTTTTCACATGCATGACTTTTACTCCATGAGAGCTGTTCTCAAAAGTATTAGTCTCAGAATATAAATATTTGGTGTGTGGATGCATTCTTACATGGCCGACACTCATGAAAAACGTTGGCACAATTGCATCAAAAATCATGACTTGAGACCGCACTATAAATACATCAGCGATTCGAACTTTTTCACATGCATGACTTTTACTCCATGAGAGCTGTTCTCAAAAGTATTAGTCTCAGAATATAAATATTTGGTGTGTGGATGCATTCTTACATGGCCGACACTCATGAAAAACGTTGGCACAATTGCATCAAAAATCATGACTTGAGGCCGCACTATAAATACATCAGCGATTCGAACTTTTTCACATCCATGACTTTTACTCCATGAGAGCTGTTCTCAAAAGTATTAGTCTCAGAATATAAATATTTGGTGTGTGGATGCATTCTTACATGGCCGACACTCATGAAAAACGTGGGCACAATTGCATCAAAAATCATGACTTGAGGCCGCACTATAAATACATCAGCGATTCGAACTTTTTCACATGCATGACTTTTACTCCATGAGAGCTGTTCTCAAAAGTATTAGTCTCAGAATATAAATATTTGGTGTGTGGATGCATTCTTACATGGCCGACACTCATGAAAAACGTTGGCAAAAATTGCATAAAAAATCATGACTTGAGGCCGCACTATAAATACATCAGCGATTCGAACTTTTTCACATGCATGACTTTTACTCCATGAGAGCTGTTCTCAAAAGTATTAGTCTCAGAATATAATTTTTTGTTGTGTGGATGCATTCTTACATGGCCGACACTCATGAAAAACGTGGGCACAATTGCATCAAAAATCATGACTTGAGGCCGCACTATAAATACATCAGCGATTCGAACTTATTCACATGCATGACTTTTACTCCATGAGAGCTGTTCTCAAAAGTATTAGTCTCAGAATATAAATATTTGGTGTGTGGATGCATTCTTACATGGCCGACACTCATGAAAAACGTTGGCACAATTGCATAAAAAATCATGACTTGAGGCCGCACTATAAATACATCAGCGATTCGAACTTTTTCACATGCATGACTTTTACTCCATGAGAGCTGTTCTCAAAAGTATTAGTCTCAGAATATAAATATTTGGTGTGTGGATGCATTCTTACATGGCCGACACTCATGAAAAACGTTGGCACAATTGCATCAAAAATCATGACTTGAGGCCGCACTATAAATACATCAGCGATTCGAACTTTTTCACATGCATGACTTTTGCTCCATGAGAGCTGTTCTCAAAAGTTTTAGTCTCAGAATATAAATATTTGGTGTGTGGATGCATTCTTACATGGCCGACACTCATGAAAAACGTTGGCACAATTGCATCAAAAATCATGACTTGAGGCCGCACTATAAATACATCAGCGATTCGAACTTTTTCACATGCATGACTTTTACTCCATGAGAGCTGTTCTCAAAAGTATTAGTCTCAGAATATAAATATTTGGTGTGTGGATGCATTCTTACATGGCCGACACTCATGAAAAACGTGGGCACAATTGCATCAAAAATCATGACTTGAGGCCGCACTATAAATACATCAGCGATTCGAACTTTTTCACATGCATGACTTTTACTCCATGAGAGCTGTTCTCAAAAGTATTAGTCTCAGAATATAAATATTTGGTGTGTGGATGCAATTCTTACATGGCCGACACTCATGAAAAACGTTGGCACAATTGCATCAAAAATCATGACTTGAGGCCGCACTATAAATACATCAGCGATTCGAACTTTTTCACATGCATGACTTTTGCTCCATGAGAGCTGTTCTCAAAAGTTTTAGTCTCAGAATATAAATATTTGGTGTGTGGATGCATTCTTACATGGCCGACACTCATGAAAAACGTGGGCACAATTGCATCAAAAATCATGACTTGAGGCCGCACTATAAATACATCAGCGATTCGAACTTATTCACATGCATGACTTTTACTCCATGAGAGCTGTTCTCAAAAGTATTAGTCTCAGAATATAAATATTTGGTGTGTGGATGCATTCTTACATGGCCGACACTCATGAAAAACGTTGGCACAATTGCATAAAAAATCATGACTTGAGGCCGCACTATAAATACATCAGCGATTCGAACTTTTTCACATGCATGACTTTTACTCCATGAGAGCTGTTCTCAAAAGTATTAGTCTCAGAATATAAATATTTGGTGTGTGGATGCATTCTTACATGGCCGACACTCATGAAAAACGTTGGCACAATTGCATCAAAAATCATGACTTGAGGCCGCACTATAAATACATCAGCGATTCGAACTTTTTCACATGCATGACTTTTGCTCCATGAGAGCTGTTCTCAAAAGTTTTAGTCTCAGAATATAAATATTTGGTGTGTGGATGCATTCTTACATGGCCGACACTCATGAAAAACGTTGGCACAATTGCATCAAAAATCATGACTTGAGGCCGCACTATAAATACATCAGCGATTCGAACTTTTTCACATGCATGACTTTTACTCCATGAGAGCTGTTCTCAAAAGTATTAGTCTCAGAATATAAATATTTGGTGTGTGGATGCATTCTTACATGGCCGACACTCATGAAAAACGTGGGCACAATTGCATCAAAAATCATGACTTGAGGCCGCACTATAAATACATCAGCGATTCGAACTTTTTCACATGCATGACTTTTACTCCATGAGAGCTGTTCTCAAAAGTATTAGTCTCAGAATATAAATATTTGGTGTGTGGATGCAATTCTTACATGGCCGACACTCATGAAAAACGTTGGCACAATTGCATCAAAAATCATGACTTGAGGCCGCACTATAAATACATCAGCGATTCGAACTTTTTCACATGCATGACTTTTGCTCCATGAGAGCTGTTCTCAAAAGTTTTAGTCTCAGAATATAAATATTTGGTGTGTGGATGCATTCTTACATGGCCGACACTCATGAAAAACGTGGGCACAATTGCATCAAAAATCATGACTTGAGGCCGCACTATAAATACATCAGCGATTCGAACTTATTCATATGCATGACTTTTACTCCATGAGAGCTGTTCTCAAAAGTATTAGTCTCAGAATATAAATATTTGTTGTGTGGATGCATTCTTACATGGCCGACACTCATGAAAAATGTTGGCACAATTGCATCAAAAATCATGACTTGAGACCGCACTATAAATACATCAGCGATTCGAACTTTTTCATATGCATGACTTTTACTCCATGAGAGCTGTTCTCAAAAGTATTAGTCTCAGAATATAAATATTTGGTGTGTGGATGCATTCTTACATGGCCGACACTCATGAAAAACGTTGGCACAATTGCATCAAAAATCATGACTTGAGGCCGCACTATAAATACATCAGCGATTCGAACTTTTTCACATGCATGACTTTTACTCCATGAGAGCTGTTCTCAAAAGTATTAGTCTCAGAATATAAATATTTGGTGTGTGGATGCATTCTTACATGGCCGACACTCATGAAAAACGTTGGCACAATTGCATCAAAAATCATGACTTGAGGCCGCACTATAAATACATCAGCGATTCGAACTTTTTCACATCCATGACTTTTACTCCATGAGAGCTGTTCTCAAAAGTATTAGTCTCAGAATATAAATATTTGGTGTGTGGATGCATTCTTACATGGCCGACACTCATGAAAAACGTGGGCACAATTGCATCAAAAATCATGACTTGAGGCCGCACTATAAATACATCAGCGATTCGAACTTTTTCACATGCATGACTTTTACTCCATGAGAGCTGTTCTCAAAAGTATTAGTCTCAGAATATAAATATTTGGTGTGTGGATGCATTCTTACATGGCCGACACTCATGAAAAACGTTGGCACAATTGCATCAAAAATCATGACTTGAGGCCGCACTATAAATACATCAGCGATTCGAACTTTTTCACATGCATGACTTTTACTCCATGAGAGCTGTTCTCAAAAGTATTAGTCTCAGAATATAATTTTTTGTTGTGTGGATGCATTCTTACATGGCCGACACTCATGAAAAACGTGGGCACAATTGCATCAAAAATCATGACTTGAGGCCGCACTATAAATACATCAGCGATTCGAACTTATTCACATGCATGACTTTTACTCCATGAGAGCTGTTCTCAAAAGTATTAGTCTCAGAATATAAATATTTGGTGTGTGGATGCATTCTTACATGGCCGACACTCATGAAAAACGTTGGCACAAGTGCATAAAAAATCATGACTTGAGGCCGCACTATAAATACATCAGCGATTCGAACTTATTCACATGCATGACTTTTACTCCATGAGAGCTGTTCTCAAAAGTATTAGTCTCAGAATATAAATATTTGGTGTGTGGATGCATTCTTACATGGCCGACACTCATGAAAAACGTTGGCACAATTGCATCAAAAATCATGACTTGAGGCCGCACTATAAATACATCAGCGATTCGAACTTTTTCACATGCATGACTTTTGCTCCATGAGAGCTGTTCTCAAAAGTTTTAGTCTCAGAATATAAATATTTGGTGTGTGGATGCATTCTTACATGGCCGACACTCATGAAAAACGTTGGCACAATTGCATCAAAAATCATGACTTGAGGCCGCACTATAAATACATCAGCGATTCGAACTTTTTCACATGCATGACTTTTACTCCATGAGAGCTGTTCTCAAAAGTATTAGTCTCAGAATATAAATATTTGGTGTGTGGATGCATTCTTACATGGCCGACACTCATGAAAAACGTGGGCACAATTGCATCAAAAATCATGACTTGAGGCCGCACTATAAATACATCAGCGATTCGAACTTTTTCACATGCATGACTTTTACTCCATGAGAGCTGTTCTCAAAAGTATTAGTCTCAGAATATAAATATTTGGTGTGTGGATGCAATTCTTACATGGCCGACACTCATGAAAAACGTTGGCACAATTGCATCAAAAATCATGACTTGAGGCCGCACTATAAATACATCAGCGATTCGAACTTTTTCACATGCATGACTTTTGCTCCATGAGAGCTGTTCTCAAAAGTTTTAGTCTCAGAATATAAATATTTGGTGTGTGGATGCATTCTTACATGGCCGACACTCATGAAAAACGTGGGCACAATTGCATCAAAAATCATGACTTGAGGCCGCACTATAAATACATCAGCGATTCGAACTTTTTCACATGCATGACTTTTACTCCATGAGAGCTGTTCTCAAAAGTATTAGTCTCAGAATATAAATATTTGTTGTGTGGATGCATTCTTACATGGCCGACACTCATGAAAAATGTTGGCACAATTGCATCAAAAATCATGACTTGAGACCGCACTATAAATACATCAGCGATTCGAACTTTTTCATATGCATGACTTTTACTCCATGAGAGCTGTTCTCAAAAGTATTAGTCTCAGAATATAAATATTTGGTGTGTGGATGCATTCTTACATGGCCGACACTCATGAAAAACGTGGGCACAATTGCATCAAAAATCATGACTTGAGGCCGCACTATAAATACATCAGCGATTCGAACTTTTTCACATGCATGACTTTTACTCCATGAGAGCTGTTCTCAAAAGTATTAGTCTCAGAATATAAATATTTGGTGTGTGGATGCATTCTTACATGGCCGACACTCATGAAAAACGTTGGCACAATTGCATCAAAAATCATGACTTGAGGCCGCACTATAAATACATCAGCGATTCGAACTTTTCACATGCATGACTTTTACTCCATGAGAGCTGTTCTCAAAAGTATTAGTCTCAGAATATAAATATTTGGTGTGTGGATGCATTCTTACATTGCCGACACTCATGAAAAACGTTGGCACAATTGCATCAAAAATCATGACTTGAGGCCGCACTATAAATACATCAGCGATTCGAACTTTTTCACATGCATGACTTTTACTCCATGAGAGCTGTTCTCAAAAGTATTAGTCTCAGAATATAAATATTTGGTGTGTGGATGCATTCTTACATGGCCGACACTCATGAAAAACGTGGGCACAATTGCATCAAAAATCATGACTTGAGGCCGCACTATAAATACATCAGCGATTCGAACTTTTTCACATGCATGACTTTTACTCCATGAGAGCTGTTCTCAAAAGTATTAGTCTCAGAATATAAATATTTGGTGTGTGGATGCATTCTTACATGGCCGACACTCATGAAAAACGTTGGCACAATTGCATCAAAAATCATGACTTGAGGCCGCACTATAAATACATCAGCGATTCGAACTTTTTCACATGCATGACTTTTACTCCATGAGAGCTGTTCTCAAAAGTATTAGTCTCAGAATATAAATATTTGGTGTGTGGATGCATTCTTACATGGCCGACACTCATGAAAAACGTGGGCACAATTGCATCAAAAATCATGACTTGAGGCCGCACTATAAATACATCAGCGATTCGAACTTTTTCACATGCATGACTTTTACTCCATGAGAGCTGTTCTCAAAAGTATTAGTCTCAGAATATAAATATTTGGTGTGTGGATGCATTCTTACATGGCCGACACTCATGAAAAACGTGGGCACAATTGCATCAAAAATCATGACTTGAGGCCGCACTATAAATACATCAGCGATTCGAACTTTTTCACATGCATGACTTTTACTCCATGAGAGCTGTTCTCAAAAGTATTAGTCTCAGAATATAAATATTTGGTGTGTGGATGCAATTCTTACATGGCCGACACTCATGAAAAACGTTGGCACAATTGCATCAAAAATCATGACTTGAGGCCGCACTATAAATACATCAGCGATTCGAACTTTTTCACATGCATGACTTTTGCTCCATGAGAGCTGTTCTCAAAAGTTTTAGTCTCAGAATATAAATATTTGGTGTGTGGATGCATTCTTACATGGCCGACACTCATGAAAAACGTGGGCACAATTGCATCAAAAATCATGACTTGAGGCCGCACTATAAATACATCAGCGATTCGAACTTTTTCACATGCATGACTTTTACTCCATGAGAGCTGTTCTCAAAAGTATTAGTCTCAGAATATAAATATTTGGTGTGTGGATGCATTCTTACATGGCCGACACTCATGAAAAACGTTGGCACAATTGCATCAAAAATCATGACTTGAGGCCGCACTATAAATACATCAGCGATTCGAACTTTTCACATGCATGACTTTTACTCCATGAGAGCTGTTCTCAAAAGTATTAGTCTCAGAATATAAATATTTGGTGTGTGGATGCATTCTTACATTGCCGACACTCATGAAAAACGTTGGCACAATTGCATCAAAAATCATGACTTGAGGCCGCACTATAAATACATCAGCGATTCGAACTTTTTCACATGCATGACTTTTGCTCCATGAGAGCTGTTCTCAAAAGTTTTAGTCTCAGAATATAAATATTTGGTGTGTGGATGCATTCTTACATGGCCGACACTCATGAAAAACGTGGGCACAATTGCATCAAAAATCATGACTTGAGGCCGCACTATAAATACATCAGCGATTCGAACTTTTTCACATGCATGACTTTTACTCCATGAGAGCTGTTCTCAAAAGTATTAGTCTCAGAATATAAATATTTGTTGTGTGGATGCATTCTTACATGGCCGACACTCATGAAAAATGTTGGCACAATTGCATCAAAAATCATGACTTGAGACCGCACTATAAATACATCAGCGATTCGAACTTTTTCATATGCATGACTTTTACTCCATGAGAGCTGTTCTCAAAAGTATTAGTCTCAGAATATAAATATTTGGTGTGTGGATGCATTCTTACATGGCCGACACTCATGAAAAACGTTGGCACAATTGCATCAAAAATCATGACTTGAGGCCGCACTATAAATACATCAGCGATTCGAACTTTTTCACATGCATGACTTTTACTCCATGAGAGCTGTTCTCAAAAGTATTAGTCTCAGAATATAAATATTTGGTGTGTGGATGCATTCTTACATGGCCGACACTCATGAAAAACGTTGGCACAATTGCATCAAAAATCATGACTTGAGGCCGCACTATAAATACATCAGCGATTCGAACTTTTTCACATCCATGACTTTTACTCCATGAGAGCTGTTCTCAAAAGTATTAGTCTCAGAATATAAATATTTGGTGTGTGGATGCATTCTTACATGGCCGACACTCATGAAAAACGTGGGCACAATTGCATCAAAAATCATGACTTGAGGCCGCACTATAAATACATCAGCGATTCGAACTTTTTCACATGCATGACTTTTACTCCATGAGAGCTGTTCTCAAAAGTATTAGTCTCAGAATATAAATATTTGGTGTGTGGATGCATTCTTACATGGCCGACACTCATGAAAAACGTTGGCACAAGTGCATAAAAAATCATGACTTGAGGCCGCACTATAAATACATCAGCGATTCGAACTTTTTCACATGCATGACTTTTACTCCATGAGAGCTGTTCTCAAAAGTATTAGTCTCAGAATATAAATATTTGGTGTGTGGATGCATTCTTACATGGCCGACACTCATGAAAAACGTTGGCACAATTGCATCAAAAATCATGACTTGAGGCCGCACTATAAATACATCAGCGATTCGAACTTTTTCACATGCATGACTTTTGCTCCATGAGAGCTGTTCTCAAAAGTTTTAGTCTCAGAATATAAATATTTGGTGTGTGGATGCATTCTTACATGGCCGACACTCATGAAAAACGTTGGCACAATTGCATCAAAAATCATGACTTGAGGCCGCACTATAAATACATCAGCGATTCGAACTTTTTCACATGCATGACTTTTACTCCATGAGAGCTGTTCTCAAAAGTATTAGTCTCAGAATATAAATATTTGGTGTGTGGATGCATTCTTACATGGCCGACACTCATGAAAAACGTGGGCACAATTGCATCAAAAATCATGACTTGAGGCCGCACTATAAATACATCAGCGATTCGAACTTTTTCACATGCATGACTTTTACTCCATGAGAGCTGTTCTCAAAAGTATTAGTCTCAGAATATAAATATTTGGTGTGTGGATGCAATTCTTACATGGCCGACACTCATGAAAAACGTTGGCACAATTGCATCAAAAATCATGACTTGAGGCCGCACTATAAATACATCAGCGATTCGAACTTTTTCACATGCATGACTTTTGCTCCATGAGAGCTGTTCTCAAAAGTTTTAGTCTCAGAATATAAATATTTGGTGTGTGGATGCATTCTTACATGGCCGACACTCATGAAAAACGTGGGCACAATTGCATCAAAAATCATGACTTGAGGCCGCACTATAAATACATCAGCGATTCGAACTTTTTCACATGCATGACTTTTACTCCATGAGAGCTGTTCTCAAAAGTATTAGTCTCAGAATATAAATATTTGTTGTGTGGATGCATTCTTACATGGCCGACACTCATGAAAAATGTTGGCACAATTGCATCAAAAATCATGACTTGAGACCGCACTATAAATACATCAGCGATTCGAACTTTTTCATATGCATGACTTTTACTCCATGAGAGCTGTTCTCAAAAGTATTAGTCTCAGAATATAAATATTTGGTGTGTGGATGCATTCTTACATGGCCGACACTCATGAAAAACGTTGGCACAATTGCATCAAAAATCATGACTTGAGGCCGCACTATAAATACATCAGCGATTCGAACTTTTTCACATGCATGACTTTTACTCCATGAGAGCTGTTCTCAAAAGTATTAGTCTCAGAATATAAATATTTGGTGTGTGGATGCATTCTTACATGGCCGACACTCATGAAAAACGTTGGCACAATTGCATCAAAAATCATGACTTGAGGCCGCACTATAAATACATCAGCGATTCGAACTTTTCACATGCATGACTTTTACTCCATGAGAGCTGTTCTCAAAAGTATTAGTCTCAGAATATAAATATTTGGTGTGTGGATGCATTCTTACATTGCCGACACTCATGAAAAACGTTGGCACAATTGCATCAAAAATCATGACTTGAGGCCGCACTATAAATACATCAGCGATTCGAACTTTTTCACATGCATGACTTTTACTCCATGAGAGCTGTTCTCAAAAGTATTAGTCTCAGAATATAAATATTTGGTGTGTGGATGCATTCTTACATGGCCGACACTCATGAAAAACGTGGGCACAATTGCATCAAAAATCATGACTTGAGGCCGCACTATAAATACATCAGCGATTCGAACTTTTTCACATGCATGACTTTTACTCCATGAGAGCTGTTCTCAAAAGTATTAGTCTCAGAATATAAATATTTGGTGTGTGGATGCATTCTTACATGGCCGACACTCATGAAAAACGTTGGCACAATTGCATCAAAAATCATGACTTGAGGCCGCACTATAAATACATCAGCGATTCGAACTTTTTCACATGCATGACTTTTACTCCATGAGAGCTGTTCTCAAAAGTATTAGTCTCAGAATATAAATATTTGGTGTGTGGATGCATTCTTACATGGCCGACACTCATGAAAAACGTGGGCACAATTGCATCAAAAATCATGACTTGAGGCCGCACTATAAATACATCAGCGATTCGAACTTTTTCACATGCATGACTTTTACTCCATGAGAGCTGTTCTCAAAAGTATTAGTCTCAGAATATAAATATTTGGTGTGTGGATGCATTCTTACATGGCCGACACTCATGAAAAACGTTGGCACAATTGCATCAAAAATCATGACTTGAGGCCGCACTATAAATACATCAGCGATTCGAACTTTTTCACATGCATGACTTTTACTCCATGAGAGCTGTTCTCAAAAGTATTAGTCTCAGAATATAAATATTTGGTGTGTGGATGCAATTCTTACATGGCCGACACTCATGAAAAACGTTGGCACAATTGCATCAAAAATCATGACTTGAGGCCGCACTATAAATACATCAGCGATTCGAACTTTTTCACATGCATGACTTTTGCTCCATGAGAGCTGTTCTCAAAAGTTTTAGTCTCAGAATATAAATATTTGGTGTGTGGATGCATTCTTACATGGCCGACACTCATGAAAAACGTGGGCACAATTGCATCAAAAATCATGACTTGAGGCCGCACTATAAATACATCAGCGATTCGAACTTTTTCACATGCATGACTTTTACTCCATGAGAGCTGTTCTCAAAAGTATTAGTCTCAGAATATAAATATTTGTTGTGTGGATGCATTCTTACATGGCCGACACTCATGAAAAATGTTGGCACAATTGCATCAAAAATCATGACTTGAGACCGCACTATAAATACATCAGCGATTCGAACTTTTTCATATGCATGACTTTTACTCCATGAGAGCTGTTCTCAAAAGTATTAGTCTCAGAATATAAATATTTGGTGTGTGGATGCATTCTTACATTGCCGACACTCATGAAAAACGTTGGCACAATTGCATCAAAAATCATGACTTGAGGCCGCACTATAAATACATCAGCGATTCGAACTTTTTCACATGCATGACTTTTACTCCATGAGAGCTGTTCTCAAAAGTATTAGTCTCAGAATATAAATATTTGGTGTGTGGATGCATTCTTACATGGCCGACACTCATGAAAAACGTTGGCACAATTGCATCAAAAATCATGACTTGAGGCCGCACTATAAATACATCAGCGATTCGAACTTTTCACATGCATGACTTTTACTCCATGAGAGCTGTTCTCAAAAGTATTAGTCTCAGAATATAAATATTTGGTGTGTGGATGCATTCTTACATTGCCGACACTCATGAAAAACGTTGGCACAATTGCATCAAAAATCATGACTTGAGGCCGCACTATAAATACATCAGCGATTCGAACTTTTTCACATGCATGACTTTTACTCCATGAGAGCTGTTCTCAAAAGTATTAGTCTCAGAATATAAATATTTGGTGTGTGGATGCATTCTTACATGGCCGACACTCATGAAAAACGTGGGCACAATTGCATCAAAAATCATGACTTGAGGCCGCACTATAAATACATCAGCGATTCGAACTTTTTCACATGCATGACTTTTACTCCATGAGAGCTGTTCTCAAAAGTATTAGTCTCAGAATATAAATATTTGGTGTGTGGATGCATTCTTACATGGCCGACACTCATGAAAAACGTTGGCACAATTGCATCAAAAATCATGACTTGAGGCCGCACTATAAATACATCAGCGATTCGAACTTTTTCACATGCATGACTTTTACTCCATGAGAGCTGTTCTCAAAAGTATTAGTCTCAGAATATAAATATTTGGTGTGTGGATGCATTCTTACATGGCCGACACTCATGAAAAACGTTGGCACAATTGCATCAAAAATCATGACTTGAGGCCGCACTATAAATACATCAGCGATTCGAACTTTTTCACATGCATGACTTTTACTCCATGAGAGCTGTTCTCAAAAGTATTAGTCTCAGAATATAAATATTTGTTGTGTGGATGCATTCTTACATGGCCGACACTCATGAAAAATGTTGGCACAATTGCATCAAAAATCATGACTTGAGACCGCACTATAAATACATCAGCGATTCGAACTTTTTCACATGCATGACTTTTACTCCATGAGAGCTGTTCTCAAAAGTATTAGTCTCAGAATATAAATATTTGGTGTGTGGATGCATTCTTACATGGCCGACACTCATGAAAAACGTTGGCACAAGTGCATCAAAAATCATGACTTGAGGCCGCACTATAAATACATCAGCGATTCGAACTTTTTCACATGCATGACTTTTACTCCATGAGAGCTGTTCTCAAAAGTATTAGTCTCAGAATATAAATATTTGGTGTGTGGATGCATTCTTACATGGCCGACACTCATGAAAAACGTTGGCACAATTGCATCAAAAATCATGACTTGAGGCCGCACTATAAATACATCAGCGATTCGAACTTTTTCAAATCCATGACTTTTGCTCCATGAGAGCTGTTCTCAAAAGTATTAGTCTCAGAATATAAATATTTGGTGTGTGGATGCATTCTTACATGGCCGACACTCATGAAAAACGTTGGCACAATTGCATCAAAAATCATGACTTGAGGCCGCACTATAAATACATCAGCGATTCGAACTTTTTCACATGCATGACTTTTGCTCCATGAGAGCTGTTCTCAAAAGTATTAGTCTCAGAATATAAATATTTGGCGTGTGGATGCATTCTTACATGGCCGACACTCATGAAAAACGTTGGCACAATTGCATCAAAAATCATGACTTGAGGCCGCACTATAAATACATCAGCGATTCGAACTTTTTCACATGCATGACTTTTACTCCATGAGAGCTGTTCTCAAAAGTATTAGTCTCAGAATATAAATATTTGGTGTGTGGATGCATTCTTACATGGCCGACACTCATGAAAAACGTGGGCACAATTGCATCAAAAATCATGACTTGAGGCCGCACTATAAATACATCAACGATTCGAACTTTTTCACATGCATGACTTTTACTCCATGAGAGCTGTTCTCAAAAGTATTAGTCTCAGAATATAAGTATTTGGTGTGTGGATGCATTCTTACATGGCCGACACTCATGAAAAACGTTGGCACAATTGCATCAAAAATCATGACTTGAGGCCGCACTATAAATACATCAGCGATTCGAACTTTTTCACATGCATGACTTTTGCTCCATGAGAGCTGTTCTCAAAAGTATTAGTCTCAGAATATAAATATTTGGTGTGTGGATGCATTCTTACATGGCCGACACTCATTAAAAACGTGGGCACAATTGCATCAAAAATCATGACTTGAGGCCGCACTATAAATACATCAGCGATTCGAACTTTTTCACATGCATGACTTTTACTCCATGAGAGCTGTTCTCAAAAGTATTAGTCTCAGAATATAAATATTTGGTGTGTGGATGCATTCTTACATGGCCGACACTCATGAAAAACGTTGGCACAATTGCATCAAAAATCATGACTTGAGGCCGCACTATAAATACATCAGCGATTCGAACTTTTTCACATGCATGACTTTTACTCCATGAGAGCTGTTCTCAAAAGTATTAGTCTCAGAATATAAATATTTGTTGTGTGGATGCATTCTTACATGGCCGACACTCATGATAAACGTTGGCACAAGTGCATCAAAAATCATGACTTGAGGCCGCACTATAAATACATCAGCGATTCGAACTTTTTCACATCCATGACTTTTACTCCATGAGAGCTGTTCTCAAAAGTATTAGTCTCAGAATATAAGTATTTGGTGTGTGGATGTATTCTTACATGGCCGACACTCATGAAAAACGTTGGCACAATTGCATAAAAAATCATGACTTGAGGCCGCACTATAAATACATCAGCGATTCGAACTTTTTCAAATCCATGACTTTTGCTCCATGAGAGCTGTTCTCAAAAGTATTAGTCTCAGAATATAAATATTTGGTGTGTGGATGCATTCTTACATGGCCGACACTCATGAAAAACGTGGGCACAATTGCATCAAAAATCATGACTTGAGGCCGCACTATAAATACATCAGCGATTCGAACTTTTTCACATGCATGACTTTTACTCCATGAGAGCTGTTCTCAAAAGTATTAGTCTCAGAATATAAATATTTGGTGTGTGGATGCATTCTTACATGGCCGACACTCATGAAAAACGTTGGCACAATTGCATCAAAAATCATGACTTGAGGCCGCACTATAAATACATCAGCGATTCGAACTTTTTCACATGCATGACTTTTACTCCATGAGAGCTGTTCTCAAAAGTATTAGTCTCAGAATATAAATATTTGGTGTGTGGATGCATTCTTACATGGCCGACACTCATGAAAAACGTTGGCACAATTGCATCAAAAATCATGACTTGAGGCCGCACTATAAATACATCAGCGATTCGAACTTTTTCACATGCATGACTTTTACTCCATGAGAGCTGTTCTCAAAAGTATTAGTCTCAGAATATAAATATTTGTTGTGTGGATGCATTCTTACATGGCCGACACTCATGAAAAATGTTGGCACAATTGCATCAAAAATCATGACTTGAGACCGCACTATAAATACATCAGCGATTCGAACTTTTTCACATGCATGACTTTTACTCCATGAGAGCTGTTCTCAAAAGTATTAGTCTCAGAATATAAATATTTGGTGTGTGGATGCATTCTTACATGGCCGACACTCATGAAAAATGTTGGCACAAGTGCATCAAAAATCATGACTTGAGGCCGCACTATAAATACATCAGCGATTCGAACTTTTTCACATGCATGACTTTTACTCCATGAGAGCTGTTCTCAAAAGTATTAGTCTCAGAATATAAATATTTGGTGTGTGGATGCATTCTTACATGGCCGACACTCATGAAAAACGTTGGCACAATTGCATCAAAAATCATGACTTGAGGCCGCACTATAAATACATCAGCGATTCGAACTTTTTCAAATCCATGACTTTTACTCCATGAGAGCTGTTCTCAAAAGTATTAGTCTCAGAATATAAATATTTGGTGTGTGGATGCATTCTTACATGGCCGACACTCATGAAAAACGTTGGCACAATTGCATCAAAAATCATGACTTGAGGCCGCACTATAAATACATCAGCGATTCGAACTTTTTCACATGCATGACTTTTGCTCCATGAGAGCTGTTCTCAAAAGTATTAGTCTCAGAATATAAGTATTTGGCGTGTGGATGCATTCTTACATGGCCGACACTCATGAAAAACGTTGGCACAATTGCATCAAAAATCATGACTTGAGGCCGCACTATAAATACATCAGCGATTCGAACTTTTTCACATGCATGACTTTTACTCCATGAGAGCTGTTCTCAAAAGTATTAGTCTCAGAATATAAATATTTGGTGTGTGGATGCATTCTTACATGGCCGACACTCATGAAAAACGTTGGCACAATTGCATCAAAAATCATGACTTGAGGCCGCACTATAAATACATCAACGATTCGAACTTTTTCACATGCATGACTTTTACTCCATGAGAGCTGTTCTCAAAAGTATTAGTCTCAGAATATAAGTATTTGGTGTGTGGATGCATTCTTACATGGCCGACACTCATGAAAAACGTTGGCACAATTGCATCAAAAATCATGACTTGAGGCCGCACTATAAATACATCAGCGATTCGAACTTTTTCACATGCATGACTTTTGCTCCATGAGAGCTGTTCTCAAAAGTATTAGTCTCAGAATATAAATATTTGGTGTGTGGATGCATTCTTACATGGCCGACACTCATTAAAAACGTGGGCACAATTGCATCAAAAATCATGACTTGAGGCCGCACTATAAATACATCAGCGATTCGAACTTTTTCACATGCATGACTTTTACTCCATGAGAGCTGTTCTCAAAAGTATTAGTCTCAGAATATAAATATTTGGTGTGTGGATGCATTCTTACATGGCCGACACTCATGAAAAACGTTGGCACAATTGCATCAAAAATCATGACTTGAGGCCGCACTATAAATACATCAGCGATTCGAACTTTTTCACATGCATGACTTTTACTCCATGAGAGCTGTTCTCAAAAGTATTAGTCTCAGAATATAAATATTTGTTGTGTGGATGCATTCTTACATGGCCGACACTCATGATAAACGTTGGCACAAGTGCATCAAAAATCATGACTTGAGGCCGCACTATAAATACATCAGCGATTCGAACTTTTTCACATGCATGACTTTTACTCCATGAGAGCTGTTCTCAAAAGTATTAGTCTCAGAATATAAGTATTTGGTGTGTGGATGTATTCTTACATGGCCGACACTCATGAAAAACGTTGGCACAATTGCATAAAAAATCATGACTTGAGGCCGCACTATAAATACATCAGCGATTCGAACTTTTTCAAATCCATGACTTTTGCTCCATGAGAGCTGTTCTCAAAAGTATTAGTCTCAGAATATAAATATTTGGTGTGTGGATGCATTCTTACATGGCCGACACTCATGAAAAACGTTGGCACAATTGCATCAAAAATCATGACTTGAGGCCGCACTATAAATACATCAGCGATTCGAACTTTTTCACATGCATGACTTTTGCTCCATGAGAGCTGTTCTCAAAAGTATTAGTCTCAGAATATAAGTATTTGGCGTGTGGATGCATTCTTACATGGCCGACACTCATGAAAAACGTTGGCACAATTGCATCAAAAATCATGACTTGAGGCCGCACTATAAATACATCAGCGATTCGAACTTTTTCACATGCATGACTTTTACTCCATGAGAGCTGTTCTCAAAAGTATTAGTCTCAGAATATAAATATTTGGTGTGTGGATGCATTCTTACATGGCCGACACTCATGAAAAACGTTGGCACAATTGCATCAAAAATCATGACTTGAGGCCGCACTATAAATACATCAACGATTCGAACTTTTTCACATGCATGACTTTTACTCCATGAGAGCTGTTCTCAAAAGTATTAGTCTCAGAATATAAGTATTTGGTGTGTGGATGCATTCTTACATGGCCGACACTCATGAAAAACGTTGGCACAATTGCATCAAAAATCATGACTTGAGGCCGCACTATAAATACATCAGCGATTCGAACTTTTTCACATGCATGACTTTTGCTCCATGAGAGCTGTTCTCAAAAGTATTAGTCTCAGAATATAAATATTTGGTGTGTGGATGCATTCTTACATGGCCGACACTCATTAAAAACGTGGGCACAATTGCATCAAAAATCATGACTTGAGGCCGCACTATAAATACATCAGCGATTCGAACTTTTTCACATGCATGACTTTTACTCCATGAGAGCTGTTCTCAAAAGTATTAGTCTCAGAATATAAATATTTGGTGTGTGGATGCATTCTTACATGGCCGACACTCATGAAAAACGTTGGCACAATTGCATCAAAAATCATGACTTGAGGCCGCACTATAAATACATCAGCGATTCGAACTTTTTCACATGCATGACTTTTACTCCATGAGAGCTGTTCTCAAAAGTATTAGTCTCAGAATATAAATATTTGTTGTGTGGATGCATTCTTACATGGCCGACACTCATGATAAACGTTGGCACAAGTGCATCAAAAATCATGACTTGAGGCCGCACTATAAATACATCAGCGATTCGAACTTTTTCACATGCATGACTTTTACTCCATGAGAGCTGTTCTCAAAAGTATTAGTCTCAGAATATAAGTATTTGGTGTGTGGATGTATTCTTACATGGCCGACACTCATGAAAAACGTTGGCACAATTGCATAAAAAATCATGACTTGAGGCCGCACTATAAATACATCAGCGATTCGAACTTTTTCAAATCCATGACTTTTGCTCCATGAGAGCTGTTCTCAAAAGTATTAGTCTCAGAATATAAATATTTGGTGTGTGGATGCATTCTTACATGGCCGACACTCATGAAAAACGTGGGCACAATTGCATCAAAAATCATGACTTGAGGCCGCACTATAAATACATCAGCGATTCGAACTTTTTCACATGCATGACTTTTACTCCATGAGAGCTGTTCTCAAAAGTATTAGTCTCAGAATATAAATATTTGTTGTGTGGATGCATTCTTACATGGCCGACACTCATGAAAAATGTTGGCACAATTGCATCAAAAATCATGACTTGAGACCGCACTATAAATACATCAGCGATTCGAACTTTTTCACATGCATGACTTTTACTCCATGAGAGCTGTTCTCAAAAGTATTAGTCTCAGAATATAAATATTTGGTGTGTGGATGCATTCTTACATGGCCGACACTCATGAAAAACGTTGGCACAATTGCATCAAAAATCATGACTTGAGGCCGCACTATAAATACATCAGCGATTCGAACTTTTTCACATGCATGACTTTTACTCCATGAGAGCTGTTCTCAAAAGTATTAGTCTCAGAATATAAATATTTGGTGTGTGGATGCATTCTTACATGGCCGACACTCATGAAAAACGTTGGCACAATTGCATCAAAAATCATGACTTGAGGCCGCACTATAAATACATCAACGATTCGAACTTTTTCACATGCATGACTTTTACTCCATGAGAGCTGTTCTCAAAAGTATTAGTCTCAGAATATAAGTATTTGGTGTGTGGATGCATTCTTACATGGCCGACACTCATGAAAAATGTTGGCACAATTGCATCAAAAATCATGACTTGAGGCCGCACTATAAATACATCAGCGATTCGAACTTTTTCACATGCATGACTTTTACTCCATGAGAGCTGTTCTCAAAAGTATTAGTCTCAGAATATAATTGTTTGTTGTGTGGATGCATTCTTACATGGCCGACACTCATGAAAAACGTGGGCACAATTGCATCAAAAATCATGACTTGAGGCCGCACTATAAATACATCAGCGATTCGAACTTATTCACATGCATGACTTTTACTCCATGAGAGCTGTTCTCAAAAGTATTAGTCTCAGAATATAAATATTTGGTGTGTGGATGCATTCTTACATGGCCGACACTCATGAAAAACGTTGGCACAATTGCATCAAAAATCATGACTTGAGGCCGCACTATAAATACATCAGCGATTCGAACTTTTTCACATGCATGACTTTTACTCCATGAGAGCTGTTCTCAAAAGTATTAGTCTCAGAATATAAATATTTGGTGTGTGGATGCATTCTTACATGGCCGACACTCATGAAAAACGTTGGCACAATTGCATCAAAAATCATGACTTGAGGCCGCACTATAAATACATCAGCGATTCGAACTTTTTCACATGCATGACTTTTACTCCATGAGAGCTGTTCTCAAAAGTATTAGTCTCAGAATATAAATATTTGGTGTGTGGATGCATTCTTACATGGCCGACACTCATGAAAAACGTTGGCACAATTGCATCAAAAATCATGACTTGAGGCCGCACTATAAATACATCAGCGATTCGAACTTTTTCACATGCATGACTTTTGCTCCATGAGAGCTGTTCTCAAAAGTTTTAGTCTCAGAATATAAATATTTGGTGTGTGGATGCATTCTTACATGGCCGACACTCATGAAAAACGTTGGCACAATTGCATCAAAAATCATGACTTGAGGCCGCACTATAAATACATCAGCGATTCGAACTTTTTCACATGCATGACTTTTACTCCATGAGAGCTGTTCTCAAAAGTATTAGTCTCAGAATATAATTTTTTGTTGTGTGGATGCATTCTTACATGGCCGACACTCATGAAAAACGTGGGCACAATTGCATCAAAAATCATGACTTGAGGCCGCACTATAAATACATCAGCGATTCGAACTTATTCACATGCATGACTTTTACTCCATGAGAGCTGTTCTCAAAAGTATTAGTCTCAGAATATAAATATTTGGTGTGTGGATGCATTCTTACATGGCCGACACTCATGAAAAACGTTGGCACAATTGCATCAAAAATCATGACTTGAGGCCGCACTATAAATACATCAGCGATTCGAACTTTTTCACATGCATGACTTTTGCTCCATGAGAGCTGTTCTCAAAAGTTTTAGTCTCAGAATATAAATATTTGGTGTGTGGATGCATTCTTACATGGCCGACACTCATGAAAAACGTTGGCACAATTGCATCAAAAATCATGACTTGAGGCCGCACTATAAATACATCAGCGATTCGAACTTTTTCACATGCATGACTTTTGCTCCATGAGAGCTGTTCTCAAAATATTTAGTCTCAGAATATAAATATTTGGTGTGTGGATGCATTCTTACATGGCCGACACTCATGAAAAACGTTGGCACAATTGCATAAAAAATCATGACTTGAGGCCGCACTATAAATACATCAGCGATTCGAACTTTTTCACATGCATGACTTTTACTCCATGAGAGCTGTTCTCAAAAGTATTAGTCTCAGAATATAAATATTTGGTGTGTGGATGCATTCTTACATGGCCGACACTCATGAAAAACGTTGGCACAATTGCATCAAAAATCATGACTTGAGGCCGCACTATAAATACATCAGCGATTCGAACTTTTTCACATGCATGACTTTTACTCCATGAGAGCTGTTCTCAAAAGTATTAGTCTCAGAATATAAATATTTGTTGTGTGGATGCATTCTTACATGGCCGACACTCATGAAAAATGTTGGCACAATTGCATCAAAAATCATGACTTGAGACCGCACTATAAATACATCAGCGATTCGAACTTTTTCACATGCATGACTTTTACTCCATGAGAGCTGTTCTCAAAAGTATTAGTCTCAGAATATAAATATTTGGTGTGTGGATGCATTCTTACATGGCCGACACTCATGAAAAACGTTGGCACAATTGCATCAAAAATCATGACTTGAGGCCGCACTATAAATACATCAGCGATTCGAACTTTTTCACATGCATGACTTTTACTCCATGAGAGCTGTTCTCAAAAGTATTAGTCTCAGAATATAAATATTTGGTGTGTGGATGCATTCTTACATGGCCGACACTCATGAAAAACGTTGGCACAATTGCATCAAAAATCATGACTTGAGGCCGCACTATAAATACATCAGCGATTCGAACTTTTCACATGCATGACTTTTACTCCATGAGAGCTGTTCTCAAAAGTATTAGTCTCAGAATATAAATATTTGGTGTGTGGATGCATTCTTACATGGCCGACACTCATGAAAAACGTTGGCACAATTGCATCAAAAATCATGACTTGAGGCCGCACTATAAATACATCAGCGATTCGAACTTTTTCACATGCATGACTTTTACTCCATGAGAGCTGTTCTCAAAAGTATTAGTCTCAGAATATAAATATTTGGTGTGTGGATGCATTCTTACATGGCCGACACTCATGAAAAACGTTGGCACAATTGCATCAAAAATCATGACTTGAGGCCGCACTATAAATACATCAGCGATTCGAACTTTTTCACATGCATGACTTTTACTCCATGAGAGCTGTTCTCAAAAGTATTAGTCTCAGAATATAAATATTTGGTGTGTGGATGCATTCTTACATGGCCGACACTCATGAAAAACGTTGGCACAATTGCATCAAAAATCATGACTTGAGGCCGCACTATAAATACATCAACGATTCGAACTTTTTCACATGCATGACTTTTACTCCATGAGAGCTGTTCTCAAAAGTATTAGTCTCAGAATATAAATTTTTGGTGTGTGGATGCATTCTTACATGGCCGACACTCATGGAAAACGTTGGCACAATTGCATCAAAAATCATGACTTGAGGCCGCACTATAAATACATCAGCGATTCGAACTTTTTCACATGCATGACTTTTACTCCATGAGAGCTGTTCTCAAAAGTATTAGTCTCAGAATATAAGTATTTGGTGTGTGGATGCATTCTTACATGGCCGACACTCATGAAAAACGTTGGCACAATTGCATCAAAAATCATGACTTGAGGCCGCACTATAAATACATCAGCGATTCGAACTTTTTCACATCCATGACTTTTACTCCATGAGAGCTGTTCTCAAAAGTATTAGTCTCAGAATATAAATATTTGGTGTGTGGATGCATTCTTACATGGCCGACACTCATGAAAAACGTGGGCACAATTGCATCAAAAATCATGACTTGAGGCCGCACTATAAATACATCAGCGATTCGAACTTTTTCACATGCATGACTTTTACTCCATGAGAGCTGTTCTCAAAAGTATTAGTCTCAGAATATAAATATTTGGTGTGTGGATGCATTCTTACATGGCCGACACTCATGAAAAACGTTGGCACAATTGCATCAAAAATCATGACTTGAGGCCGCACTATAAATACATCAACGATTCGAACTTTTTCACATGCATGACTTTTACTCCATGAGAGCTGTTCTCAAAAGTATTAGTCTCAGAATATAAGTATTTGGTGTGTGGATGCATTCTTACATGGCCGACACTCATGAAAAACGTTGGCACAATTGCATCAAAAATCATGACTTGAGGCCGCACTATAAATACATCAGCGATTCGAACTTTTTCACATGCATGACTTTTACTCCATGAGAGCTGTTCTCAAAAGTATTAGTCTCAGAATATAATTTTTTGTTGTGTGGATGCATTCTTACATGGCCGACACTCATGAAAAACGTGGGCACAATTGCATCAAAAATCATGACTTGAGGCCGCACTATAAATACATCAGCGATTCGAACTTATTCACATGCATGACTTTTACTCCATGAGAGCTGTTCTCAAAAGTATTAGTCTCAGAATATAAATATTTGGTGTGTGGATGCATTCTTACATGGCCGACACTCATGAAAAACGTTGGCACAATTGCATCAAAAATCATGACTTGAGGCCGCACTATAAATACATCAGCGATTCGAACTTTTTCACATGCATGACTTTTACTCCATGAGAGCTGTTCTCAAAAGTATTAGTCTCAGAATATAAATATTTGGTGTGTGGATGCATTCTTACATGGCCGACACTCATGAAAAACGTTGGCACAATTGCATCAAAAATCATGACTTGAGGCCGCACTATAAATACATCAGCGATTCGAACTTTTTCACATGCATGACTTTTGCTCCATGAGAGCTGTTCTCTAAAGTTTTAGTCTCAGAATATAAATATTTGGTGTGTGGATGCATTCTTACATGGCCGACACTCATGAAAAACGTTGGCACAATTGCATCAAAAATCATGACTTGAGGCCGCACTATAAATACATCAGCGATTCGAACTTTTTCAAATCCATGACTTTTGCTCCATGAGAGCTGTTCTCAAAAGTATTAGTCTCAGAATATAAATATTTGGTGTGTGGATGCATTCTTACATGGCCGACACTCATGAAAAACGTTGGCACAATTGCATAAAAAATCATGACTTGAGGCCGCACTATAAATACATCAGCGATTCGAACTTTTTCACATGCATGACTTTTACTCCATGAGAGCTGTTCTCAAAAGTATTAGTCTCAGAATATAAATATTTGGTGTGTGGATGCATTCTTACATGGCCGACACTCATGAAAAACGTTGGCACAATTGCATCAAAAATCATGACTTGAGGCCGCACTATAAATACATCAGCGATTCGAACTTTTTCACATGCATGACTTTTACTCCATGAGAGCTGTTCTCAAAAGTATTAGTCTCAGAATATAAATATTTGTTGTGTGGATGCATTCTTACATGGCCGACACTCATGAAAAATGTTGGCACAATTGCATCAAAAATCATGACTTGAGGCCGCACTATAAATACATCAGCGATTCGAACTTTTTCACATGCATGACTTTTACTCCATGAGAGCTGTTCTCAAAAGTATTAGTCTCAGAATATAAATATTTGGTGTGTGGATGCATTCTTACATGGCCGACACTCATGAAAAACGTTGGCACAATTGCATCAAAAATCATGACTTGAGGCCGCACTATAAATACATCAGCGATTCGAACTTTTTCAAATCCATGACTTTTGCTCCATGAGAGCTGTTCTCAAAAGTATTAGTCTCAGAATATAAATATTTGGTGTGTGGATGCATTCTTACATGGCCGACACTCATGAAAAACGTTGGCACAATTGCATCAAAAATCATGACTTGAGGCCGCACTATAAATACATCAGCGATTCGAACTTTTTCACATGCATGACTTTTGCTCCATGAGAGCTGTTCTCAAAAGTATTAGTCTCAGAATATAAATATTTGGCGTGTGGATGCATTCTTACATGGCCGACACTCATGAAAAACGTTGGCACAATTGCATCAAAAATCATGACTTGAGGCCGCACTATAAATACATCAGCGATTCGAACTTTTTCACATGCATGACTTTTACTCCATGAGAGCTGTTCTCAAAAGTATTAGTCTCAGAATATAAATATTTGGTGTGTGGATGCATTCTTACATGGCCGACACTCATGAAAAACGTTGGCACAATTGCATCAAAAATCATGACTTGAGGCCGCACTATAAATACATCAACGATTCGAACTTTTTCATATGCATGACTTTTACTCCATGAGAGCTGTTCTCAAAAGTATTAGTCTCAGAATATAAGTATTTGGTGTGTGGATGCATTCTTACATGGCCGACACTCATGAAAAACGTTGGCACAATTGCATCAAAAATCATGACTTGAGACCGCACTATAAATACATCAGCGATTCGAACTTTTTCACATGCATGACTTTTGCTCCATGAGAGCTGTTCTCAAAAGTATTAGTCTCAGAATATAAATATTTGGTGTGTGGATGCATTCTTACATGGCCGACACTCATTAAAAACGTTGGCACAATTGCATCAAAAATCATGACTTGAGGCCGCACTATAAATACATCAGCGATTCGAACTTTTTCACATGCATGACTTTTACTCCATGAGAGCTGTTCTCAAAAGTATTAGTCTCAGAATATAAATATTTGGTGTGTGGATGCATTCTTACATGGCCGACACTCATGAAAAACGTTGGCACAATTGCATCAAAAATCATGACTTGAGGCCGCACTATAAATACATCAGCGATTCGAACTTTTTCACATGCATGACTTTTACTCCATGAGAGCTGTTCTCAAAAGTATTAGTCTCAGAATATAAGTATTTGGTGTGTGGATGTATTCTTACATGGCCGACACTCATGAAAAACGTTGGCACAATTGCATAAAAAATCATGACTTGAGGCCGCACTATAAATACATCAGCGATTCGAACTTTTTCAAATCCATGACTTTTGCTCCATGAGAGCTGTTCTCAAAAGTATTAGTCTCAGAATATAAATATTTGGTGTGTGGATGCATTCTTACATGGCCGACACTCATGAAAAACGTTGGCACAATTGCATCAAAAATCATGACTTGAGACCGCACTATAAATACATCAGCGATTCGAACTTTTTCACATGCATGACTTTTACTCCATGAGAGCTGTTCTCAAAAGTATTAGTCTCAGAATATAAATATTTGGTGTGTGGATGCATTCTTACATGGCCGAGACTCATGAAAAACGTTGGCACAATTGCATCAAAAATCATGACTTGAGGCCGCACTATAAATACATCAGCGATTCGAACTTTTCACATGCATGACTTTTACTCCATGAGAGCTGTTCTCAAAAGTATTAGTCTCAGAATATAAATATTTGGTGTGTGGATGCATTCTTACATGGCCGACACTCATGAAAAACGTTGGCACAATTGCATCAAAAATCATGACTTGAGGCCGCACTATAAATACATCAGCGATTCGAACTTTTTCACATGCATGACTTTTACTCCATGAGAGCTGTTCTCAAAAGTATTAGTCTCAGAATATAAATATTTGGTGTGTGGATGCATTCTTACATGGCCGACACTCATGAAAAACGTTGGCACAATTGCATCAAAAATCATGACTTGAGGCCGCACTATAAATACATCAGCGATTCGAACTTTTTCACATGCATGACTTTTACTCCATGAGAGCTGTTCTCAAAAGTATTAGTCTCAGAATATAAATATTTGGTGTGTGGATGCATTCTTACATGGCCGACACTCATGAAAAACGTTGGCACAATTGCATCAAAAATCATGACTTGAGGCCGCACTATAAATACATCAACGATTCGAACTTTTTCACATGCATGACTTTTACTCCATGAGAGCTGTTCTCAAAAGTATTAGTCTCAGAATATAAATTTTTGGTGTGTGGATGCATTCTTACATGGCCGACACTCATGGAAAACGTTGGCACAATTGCATCAAAAATCATGACTTGAGGCCGCACTATAAATACATCAGCGATTCGAACTTTTTCACATGCATGACTTTTACTCCATGAGAGCTGTTCTCAAAAGTATTAGTCTCAGAATATAAATATTTGGTGTGTGGATGCATTCTTACATGGCCGACACTCATAAAAAACGTTGGCACAATTGCATCAAAAATCATGACTTGAGGCCGCACTATAAATACATCAGCGATTCGAACTTTTTCAAATCCATGACTTTTACTCCATGAGAGCTGTTCTCAAAAGTATTAGTCTCAGAATATAAATATTTGGTGTGTGGATGCATTCTTACATGGCCGACACTCATGAAAAACGTTGGCACAATTGCATAAAAAATCATGACTTGAGGCCGCACTATAAATACATCCGCGATTCGAACTTTTTCACATGCATGACTTTTACTCCATGAGAGCTGTTCTCAAAAGTATTAGTCTCAGAATATAAATATTTGTTGTGTGGATGCATTCTTACATGGCCGACACTCATGAAAAACGTTGGCACAATTGCATCAAAAATCATGACTTGAGGCCGCACTATAAATACATCAGCGATTCGAACTTTTTCACATGCATGACTTTTACTCCATGAGAGCTGTTCTCAAAAGTATTAGTCTCAGAATATAATTTTTTGTTGTGTGGATGCATTCTTACATGGCCGACACTCATGAAAAACGTTGGCACAATTGCATCAAAAATCATGACTTGAGGCCGCACTATAAATACATCAGCGATTCGAACTTATTCACATGCATGACTTTTACTCCATGAGAGCTGTTCTCAAAAGTATTAGTCTCAGAATATAAATATTTGGTGTGTGGATGCATTCTTACATGGCCGACACTCATGAAAAACGTTGGCACAATTGCATCAAAAATCATGACTTGAGGCCGCACTATAAATACATCAGCGATTCGAACTTTTTCACATGCATGACTTTTACTCCATGAGAGCTGTTCTCAAAAGTATTAGTCTCAGAATATAAGTATTTGGTGTGTGGATGTATTCTTACATGGCCGACACTCATGAAAAACGTTGGCACAATTGCATAAAAAATCATGACTTGAGGCCGCACTATAAATACATCAGCGATTCGAACTTTTTCAAATCCATGACTTTTGCTCCATGAGAGCTGTTCTCAAAAGTATTAGTCTCAGAATATAAATATTTGGTGTGTGGATGCATTCTTACATGGCCGACACTCATGAAAAACGTTGGCACAATTGCATCAAAAATCATGACTTGAGACCGCACTATAAATACATCAGCGATTCGAACTTTTTCACATGCATGACTTTTACTCCATGAGAGCTGTTCTCAAAAGTATTAGTCTCAGAATATAAATATTTGGTGTGTGGATGCATTCTTACATGGCCGACACTCATGAAAAACGTTGGCACAATTGCATCAAAAATCATGACTTGAGGCCGCACTATAAATACATCAGCGATTCGAACTTTTTCAAATCCATGACTTTTGCTCCATGAGAGCTGTTCTCAAAAGTATTAGTCTCAGAATATAAATATTTGGTGTGTGGATGAATTCTTACATGGCCGACACTCATGAAAAACGTTGGCACAATTGCATCAAAAATAAAATCATGACTTGAGGCCGCACTATAAATACATCAGCGATTCGAACTTTTTCACATGCATGACTTTTACTCCATGAGAGCTGTTCTCAAAAGTATTAGTCTCAGAATATAAATATTTGGTGTGTGGATGCATTCTTACATGGCCGACACTCATGAAAAACGTTGGCACAATTGCATCAAAAATCATGACTTGAGGCCGCACTATAAATACATCAGCGATTCGAACTTTTTCACATGCATGACTTTTACTCCATGAGAGCTGTTCTCAAAAGTATTAGTCTCAGAATATAAATATTTGGTGTGTGGATGCATTCTTACATGGCCGACACTCATGAAAAACGTTGGCACAAGTGCATCAAAAATCATGACTTGAGGCCGCACTATAAATACATCAGCGATTCGAACTTTTTCACATGCATGACTTTTACTCCATGAGAGCTGTTCTCAAAAGTATTAGTCTCAGAATATAAATATTTGGTGTGTGGATGCATTCTTACATGGCCGACACTCATGAAAAACGTTGGCACAATTGCATAAAAAATCATGACTTGAGGCCGCACTATAAATACATCAGCGATTCGAACTTTTTCACATGCATGACTTTTACTCCATGAGAGCTGTTCTCAAAAGTATTAGTCTCAGAATATAAATATTTGGTGTGTGGATGCATTCTTACATGGCCGACACTCATGAAAAACGTTGGCACAATTGCATCAAAAATCATGACTTGAGGCCGCACTATAAATACATCAGCGATTCGAACTTTTTCACATGCATGACTTTTACTCCATGAGAGCTGTTCTCAAAAGTATTAGTCTCAGAATATAAATATTTGGTGTGTGGATGCATTCTTACATGGCCGACACTCATGAAAAACGTTGGCACAATTGCATCAAAAATCATGACTTGAGGCCGCACTATAAATACATCAGCGATTCGAACTTTTTCACATGCATGACTTTTACTCCATGAGAGCTGTTCTCAAAAGTATTAGTCTCAGAATATAAATATTTGCTGTGTGGATGCATTCTTACATGGCCGACACTCATGAAAAACGTTGGCACAATTGCATAAAAAATCATGACTTGAGGCCGCACTATAAATACATCAGCGATTCGAACTTTTTCACGTCCATGACTTTTGCTCCATGAGAGCTGTTCTCAAAAGTATTAGTCTCAGAATATAAATATTTGGTGTGTGGATGCATTCTTACATGGCCGACACTCATGAAAAACGTTGGCACAATTGCATCAAAAATCATGACTTGAGGCCGCACTATAAATACATCAGCGATTCGAACTTTTTCACATGCATGACTTTTACTCCATGAGAGCTGTTCTCAAAAGTATTAGTCTCAGAATATAAATATTTGGTGTGTGGATGCATTCTTACATGGCCGACACTCATGAAAAACGTTGGCACAATTGCATCAAAAATCATGACTTGAGGCCGCACTATAAATACATCAGCGATTCGAACTTTTTCACATGCATGACTTTTACTCCATGAGAGCTGTTCTCAAAAGTATTAGTCTCAGAATATAAATATTTGGTGTGTGGATGCATTCTTACATGGCCGACACTCATGAAAAACGTTGGCACAATTGCATCAAAAATCATGACTTGAGGCCGCACTATAAATACATCAGCGATTCGAACTTTTTCACATGCATGACTTTTACTCCATGAGAGCTGTTCTCAAAAGTATTAGTCTCAGAATATAAATATTTGGTGTGTGGATGCATTCTTACATGGCCGACACTCATGAAAAACGTTGGCACAATTGCATAAAATATCATGACTTGAGGCCGCACTATAAATACATCAACGATTCGAACTTTTTCACATGCATGACTTTTACTCCATGAGAGCTGTTCTCAAAAGTATTAGTCTCAGAATATAAATATTTGGTGTGTGGATGCAATTCTTACATGGCCGACACTCATGAAAAACGTTGGCACAATTGCATCAAAAATCATGACTTGAGGCCGCACTATAAATACATCAGCGATTCGAACTTTTTCACATGCATGACTTTTACTCCATGAGAGCTGTTCTCAAAAGTATTAGTCTCAGAATATAAATATTTGTTGTGTGGATGCATTCTTACATGGCCGACACTCATGAAAAATGTTGGCACAATTGCATCAAAAATCATGACTTGAGACCGCACTATAAATACATCAGCGATTCTAACTTTTTCACATGCATGACTTTTACTCCATGAGAGCTGTTCTCAAAAGTATTAGTCTCAGAATATAAATATTTGGTGTGTGGATGCATTCTTACATGGCCGACACTCATGAAAAACGTTGGCACAATTGCATCAAAAATCATGACTTGAGGCCGCACTATAAATACATCAGCGATTCGAACTTTTTCACATGCATGACTTTTACTCCATGAGAGCTGTTCTCAAAAGTATTAGTCTCAGAATATAAATATTTGGTGTGTGGATGCATTCTTACATGGCCGACACTCATGAAAAACGTTGGCACAATTGCATCAAAAATCATGACTTGAGGCCGCACTATAAATACATCAGCGATTCGAACTTTTCACATGCATGACTTTTACTCCATGAGAGCTGTCCTCAAAAGTATTAGTCTCAGAATATAAATATTTGGTGTGTGGATGCATTCTTACATGGCCGACACTCATGAAAAACGTTGGCACAATTGCATCAAAAATCATGACTTGAGGCCGCACTATAAATACATCAGCGATTCGAACTTTTTCATATGCATGACTTTTACTCCATGAGAGCTGTTCTCAAAAGTATTAGTCTCAGAATATAAATATTTGGTGTGTGGATGCATTCTTACATGGCCGACACTCATGAAAAACGTTGGCACAATTGCATAAAAAATCATGACTTGAGGCCGCACTATAAATACATCAACGATTCGAACTTTTTCACATGCATGACTTTTACTCCATGAGAGCTGTTCTCAAAAGTATTAGTCTCAGAATATAAATATTTGGTGTGTGGATGCATTCTTACATGGCCGACACTCATGAAAAACGTTGGCACAATTGCATCAAAAATCATGACTTGAGGCCGCACTATAAATACATCAGCGATTCGAACTTTTTCACATGCATGACTTTTACTCCATGAGAGCTGTTCTCAAAAGTATTAGTCTCAGAATATAAATATTTGGTGTGTGGATGCATTCTTACATGGCCGACACTCATGAAAAACGTTGGCACAATTGCATCAAAAATCATGACTTGAGGCCGCACTATAAATACATCAGCGATTCGAACTTTTTCACATGCATGACTTTTACTCCATGAGAGCTGTTCTCAAAAGTATTAGTCTCAGAATATAAATATTTGGTGTGTGGATGCATTCTTACATGGCCGACACTCATGAAAAACGTTGGCACAATTGCATCAAAAATCATGACTTGAGGCCGCACTATAAATACATCAGCGATTCGAACTTTTTCACATGCATGACTTTTACTCCATGAGAGCTGTTCTCAAAAGTATTAGTCTCAGAATATAAATTTTTGTTGTGTGGATGCATTCTTACATGGCCGACACTCATGAAAAACGTTGGCACAATTGCATCAAAAATCATGACTTGAGGCCGCACTATAAATACATCAGCGATTCGAACTTTTTCACATGCATGACTTTTACTCCATGAGAGCTGTTCTCAAAAGTATTAGTCTCAGAATATAAATATTTGGTGTGTGGATGCATTCTTACATGGCCGACACTCATGAAAAACGTTGGCACAATTGCATCAAAAATCATGACTTGAGGCCGCACTATAAATACATCAGCGATTCGAACTTTTTCACATGCATGACTTTTACTCCATGAGAGCTGTTCTCAAAAGTATTATTCTCAGAATATAAATATTTGGTGTGTGGATGCATTCTTACATGGCCGACACTCATGAAAAACGTTGGCACAATTGCATCAAAAATCATGACTTGAGGCCGCACTATAAATACATCAGCGATTCGAACTTTTTCAAATCCATGACTTTTGCTCCATGAGAGCTGTTCTCAAAAGTATTAGTCTCAGAATATAAATATTTGGTGTGTGGATGAATTCTTACATGGCCGACACTCATGAAAAACGTTGGCACAATTGCATCAAAAATAAAATCATGACTTGAGGCCGCACTATAAATACATCAGCGATTCGAACTTTTTCACATGCATGACTTTTACTCCATGAGAGCTGTTCTCAAAAGTATTAGTCTCAGAATATAAATATTTGGTGTGTGGATGCATTCTTACATGGCCGACACTCATGAAAAACGTTGGCACAATTGCATCAAAAATCATGACTTGAGGCCGCACTATAAATACATCAGCGATTCGAACTTTTTCACATGCATGACTTTTACTCCATGAGAGCTGTTCTCAAAAGTATTAGTCTCAGAATATAAATATTTGGTGTGTGGATGCATTCTTACATGGCCGACACTCATGAAAAACGTTGACACAAGTGCATCAAAAATCATGACTTGAGGCCGCACTATAAATACATCAGCGATTCGAACTTTTTCACATGCATGACTTTTACTCCATGAGAGCTGTTCTCAAAAGTATTAGTCTCAGAATATAAATATTTGGTGTGTGGATGCATTCTTACATGGCCGACACTCATGAAAAACGTTGGCACAATTGCATCAAAAATCATGACTTGAGGCCGCACTATAAATACATCAGCGATTCGAACTTTTTCAAATCCATGACTTTTGCTCCATGAGAGCTGTTCTCAAAAGTATTAGTCTCAGAATATAAATATTTGGTGTGTGGATGCATTCTTACATGGCCGACACTCATGAAAAACGTTGGCATAATTGCATCAAAAATAAAATCATGACTTGAGGCCGCACTATAAATACATCAGCGATTCGAACTTTTTCACATGCATGACTTTTACTCCATGAGAGCTGTTCTCAAAAGTATTAGTCTCAGAATATAAATATTTGGTGTGTGGATGCATTCTTACATGGCCGACACTCATGAAAAACGTTGGCACAAGTGCATCAAAAATCATGACTTGAGGCCGCACTATAAATACATCAGCGATTCGAACTTTTTCACATGCATGACTTTTACTCCATGAGAGCTGTTCTCAAAAGTATTAGTCTCAGAATATAAATATTTGGTGTGTGGATGCATTCTTACATGGCCGACACTCATGAAAAACGTTGGCACAATTGCATCAAAAATCATGACTTGAGGCCGCACTATAAATACATCAGCGATTCGAACTTTTTCACATGCATGACTTTTACTCCATGAGAGCTGTTCTCAAAAGTATTAGTCTCAGAATATAAATATTTGGTGTGTGGATGCATTCTTACATGGCCGACACTCATGAAAAACGTTGGCACAATTGCATCAAATATCATGACTCGAGGCCGCACTATAAATACATCAACGATTCGAACTTTTTCACATGCATGACTTTTACTCCATGAGAGCTGTTCTCAAAAGTATTAGTCTCAGAATATAAATATTTGGTGTGTGGATGCAATTCTTACATGGCCGACACTCATGAAAAACGTTGGCACAATTGCATCAAAAATCATGACTTGAGGCCGCACTATAAATACATCAGCGATTCGAACTTTTTCACATGCATGACTTTTGCTCCATGAGAGCTGTTCTCAAAAGTATTAGTCTCAGAATATAAATATTTGTTGTGTGGATGCATTCTTACATGGCCGACACTCATGAAAAATGTTGGCACAATTGCATCAAAAATCATGACTTGAGACCGCACTATAAATACATCAGCGATTCTAACTTTTTCACATGCATGACTTTTACTCCATGAGAGCTGTTCTCAAAAGTATTAGTCTCAGAATATAAATATTTGGTGTGTGGATGCATTCTTACATGGCCGACACTCATGAAAAACGTTGGCACAATTGCATCAAAAATCATGACTTGAGGCCGCACTATAAATACATCAGCGATTCGAACTTTTTCACATGCATGACTTTTACTCCATGAGAGCTGTTCTCAAAAGTATTAGTCTCAGAATATAAATATTTGGTGTGTGGATGCATTCTTACATGGCCGACACTCATGAAAAACGTTGGCACAATTGCATCAAAAATCATGACTTGAGGCCGCACTATAAATACATCAGCGATTCGAACTTTTCACATGCATGACTTTTACTCCATGAGAGCTGTCCTCAAAAGTATTAGTCTCAGAATATAAATATTTGGTGTGTGGATGCATTCTTACATGGCCGACACTCATGAAAAACGTTGGCACAATTGCATCAAAAATCATGACTTGAGGCCGCACTATAAATACATCAGCGATTCGAACTTTTTCATATGCATGACTTTTACTCCATGAGAGCTGTTCTCAAAAGTATTAGTCTCAGAATATAAATATTTGGTGTGTGGATGCATTCTTACATGGCCGACACTCATGAAAAACGTTGGCACAATTGCATCAAAAATCATGACTTGAGGCCGCACTATAAATACATCAACGATTCGAACTTTTTCACATGCATGACTTTTACTCCATGAGAGCTGTTCTCAAAAGTATTAGTCTCAGAATATAAATATTTGCTGTGTGGATGCATTCTTACATGGCCGACACTCATGAAAAACGTTGGCACAATTGCATCAAAAATCATGACTTGAGGCCGCACTATAAATACATCAGCGATTCGAACTTTTTCACATGCATGACTTTTACTCCATGAGAGCTGTTCTCAAAAGTATTAGTCTCAGAATATAAATATTTGGTGTGTGGATGCATTCTTACATGGCCGACACTCATGAAAAACGTTGGCACAATTGCATCAAAAATCATGACTTGAGGCCGCACTATAAATACATCAGCGATTCGAACTTTTTCACATGCATGACTTTTACTCCATGAGAGCTGTTCTCAAAAGTATTAGTCTCAGAATATAAATATTTGGTGTGTGGATGCATTCTTACATGGCCGACACTCATGAAAAACGTTGGCACAATTGCATCAAAAATCATGACTTGAGGCCGCACTATAAATACATCAGCGATTCGAACTTTTTCACATGCATGACTTTTACTCCATGAGAGCTGTTCTCAAAAGTATTAGTCTCAGAATATAAATATTTGGTGTGTGGATGCATTCTTACATGGCCGACACTCATGAAAAACGTTGGCACAATTGCATCAAAAATCATGACTTGAGGCCGCACTATAAATACATCAGCGATTCGAACTTTTTCACATGCATGACTTTTACTCCATGAGAGCTGTTCTCAAAAGTATTAGTCTCAGAATATAAATTTTTGTTGTGTGGATGCATTCTTACATGGCCGACACTCATGAAAAACGTTGGCACAATTGCATCAAAAATCATGACTTGAGGCCGCACTATAAATACATCAGCGATTCGAACTTTTTCACATGCATGACTTTTACTCCATGAGAGCTGTTCTCAAAAGTATTAGTCTCAGAATATAAATATTTGGTGTGTGGATGCATTCTTACATGGCCGACACTCATGAAAAACGTTGGCACAATTGCATCAAAAATCATGACTTGAGGCCGCACTATAAATACATCAGCGATTCGAACTTTTTCACATGCATGACTTTTACTCCATGAGAGCTGTTCTCAAAAGTATTAGTCTCAGAATATAAATATTTGCTGTGTGGATGCATTCTTACATGGCCGACACTCATGAAAAACGTTGGCACAATTGCATCAAAAATCATGACTTGAGGCCGCACTATAAATACATCAGCGATTCGAACTTTTTCACATGCATGACTTTTACTCCATGAGAGCTGTTCTCAAAAGTATTAGTCTCAGAATATAAATATTTGGTGTGTGGATGCATTCTTACATGGCCGACACTCATGAAAAACGTTGGCACAATTGCATCAAAAATCATGACTTGAGGCCGCACTATAAATACATCAGCGATTCGAACTTTTTCAAATCCATGACTTTTGCTCCATGAGAGCTGTTCTCAAAAGTATTAGTCTCAGAATATAAATATTTGGTGTGTGGATGAATTCTTACATGGCCGACACTCATGAAAAACGTTGGCACAATTGCATCAAAAATAAAATCATGACTTGAGGCCGCACTATAAATACATCAGCGATTCGAACTTTTTCACATGCATGACTTTTACTCCATGAGAGCTGTTCTCAAAAGTATTAGTCTCAGAATATAAATATTTGGTGTGTGGATGCATTCTTACATGGCCGACACTCATGAAAAACGTTGGCACAAGTGCATCAAAAATCATGACTTGAGGCCGCACTATAAATACATCAGCGATTCGAACTTTTTCACATGCATGACTTTTACTCCATGAGAGCTGTTCTCAAAAGTATTAGTCTCAGAATATAAATATTTGGTGTGTGGATGCATTCTTACATGGCCGACACTCATGAAAAACGTTGGCACAATTGCATCAAAAATCATGACTTCAGGCCGCACTATAAATACATCAGCGATTCGAACTTTTTCACATGCATGACTTTTACTCCATGAGAGCTGTTCTCAAAAGTATTAGTCTCAGAATATAAATATTTGGTGTGTGGATGCATTCTTACATGGCCGACACTCATGAAAAACGTTGGCACAATTGCATCAAAAATCATGACTTGAGGCCGCACTATAAATACATCAGCGATTCGAACTTTTTCACATGCATGACTTTTACTCCATGGGAGCTGTTCTCAAAAGTATTAGTCTCAGAATATAAATATTTGGTGTGTGGATGCATTCTTACATGGCCGACACTCATGAAAAACGTTGGCACAAGTGCATCAAAAATCATGACTTGAGGCCGCACTATAAATACATCAGCGATTCGAACTTTTTCACATGCATGACTTTTACTCCATGAGAGCTGTTCTCAAAAGTATTAGTCTCAGAATATAAATATTTGGTGTGTGGATGCATTCTTACATGGCCGACACTCATGAAAAACGTTGGCACAATTGCATCAAAAATCATGACTTGAGGCCGCACTATAAATACATCAGCGATTCGAACTTTTTCACATGCATGACTTTTACTCCATGAGAGCTGTTCTCAAAAGTATTAGTCTCAGAATATAAATATTTGGTGTGTGGATGCATTCTTACATGGCCGACACTCATGAAAAACGTTGGCACAATTGCATCAAAAATCATGACTTGAGGCCGCACTATAAATACATCAGAGATTCGAACTTTTTCACATGCATGACTTTTACTCCATGAGAGCTGTTCTCAAAAGTATTAGTCTCAGAATATAAATATTTGGTGTGTGGATGCATTCTTACATGGCCGACACTCATGAAAAACGTTGGCACAATTGCATCAAAAATCATGACTTGAGGCCGCACTATAAATACATCAGCGATTCGAACTTTTTCACATGCATGACTTTTACTCCATGAGAGCTGTTCTCAAAAGTATTAGTCTCAGAATATAAATATTTGGTGTGTGGATGCATTCTTACATGGCCGACACTCATGAAAAACGTTGGCACAATTGCATCAAAAATCATGACTTGAGGCCGCACTATAAATACATCAACGATTTGAACTTTTTCACATGCATGACTTTTACTCCATGAGAGCTGTTCTCAAAAGTATTAGTCTCAGAATATAAATATTTGGTGTGTGGATGCATTCTTACATGGCCGACACTCATGAAAAACGTTGGCACAATTGCATCAAAAATAATGACTTGAGGCCGCACTATAAATACATCAACGATTCGAACTTTTTCACATGCATGACTTTTACTCCATGAGAGCTGTTCTCAAAAGTATTAGTCTCAGAATATAAATATTTGGTGTGTGGATGCATTCTTACATGGCCGACACTCATGAAAAACGTTGGCACAATTGCATCAAAAATCATGACTTGAGGCCGCACTATAAATACATCAGCGATTCGAACTTTTTCAAATCCATGACTTTTGCTCCATGAGAGCTGTTCTCAAAAGTATTAGTCTCAGAATATAAATATTTGGTGTGTGGATGAATTCTTACATGGCCGACACTCATGAAAAACGTTGGCACAATTGCATCAAAAATAAAATCATGACTTGAGGCCGCACTATAAATACATCAGCGATTCGAATTTTTTCACATGCATGACTTTTACTCCATGAGAGCTGTTCTCAAAAGTATTAGTCTCAGAATATAAATATTTGGTGTGTGGATGCATTCTTACATGGCCGACACTCATGAAAAACGTTGGCACAATTGCATCAAAAATCATGACTTGAGGCCGCACTATAAATACATCAGCGATTCGAACTTTTTCACATGCATGACTTTTACTCCATGAGAGCTGTTCTCAAAAGTATTAGTCTCAGAATATAAATATTTGGTGTGTGGATGCATTCTTACATGGCCGACACTCATGAAAAACGTTGGCACAAGTGCATCAAAAATCATGACTTGAGGCCGCACTATAAATACATCAGCGATTCGAACTTTTTCAAATCCATGACTTTTGCTCCATGAGAGCTGTTCTCAAAAGTATTAGTCTCAGAATATAAATATTTGGTGTGTGGATGCATTCTTACATGGCCGACACTCATGAAAAACGTTGGCACAATTGCATCAAAAATCATGACTTGAGGCCGCACTATAAATACATCAGCGATTCGAACTTTTTCACATGCATGACTTTTACTCCATGAGAGCTGTTCTCAAAAGTATTAGTCTCAGAATATAAATATTTGGTGTGTGGATGCATTCTTACATGGCCGACACTCATGAAAAACGTTGGCACAATTGCATCAAAAATCATGACTTGAGCCGCACTATATATACATCAGCGATTCGAACTTTTTCACATGCATGACTTTTACTCCATGAGAGCTGTTCTCAAAAGTATTAGTCTCAGAATATAAATATTTGGTGTGTGGATGCATTCTTACATGGCCGACACTCATGAAAAACGTTGGCACAAGTGCATCAAAAATCATGACTTGAGGCCGCACTATAAATACATCAGCGATTCGAACTTTTTCACATGCATGACTTTTACTCCATGAGAGCTGTTCTCAAAAGTATTAGTCTCAGAATATAAATATTTGGTGTGTGGATGCATTCTTACATGGCCGACACTCATGAAAAACGTTGGCACAATTGCATCAAAAATCATGACTTGAGGCCGCACTATAAATACATCAGCGATTCGAACTTTTTCAAATCCATGACTTTTGCTCCATGAGAGCTGTTCTCAAAAGTATTAGTCTCAGAATATAAATATTTGGTGTGTGGATGCATTCTTACATGGCCGACACTCATGAAAAACGTTGGCACAATTGCATCAAAAATAAAATCATGACTTGAGGCCGCACTATAAATACATCAGCGATTCGAACTTTTTCACATGCATGACTTTTACTCCATGAGAGCTGTTCTCAAAAGTATTAGTCTCAGAATATAAATATTTGGTGTGTGGATGCATTCTTACATGGCCGACACTCATGAAAAACGTTGGCACAAGTGCATCAAAAATCATGACTTGAGGCCGCACTATAAATACATCAGCGATTCGAACTTTTTCACATGCATGACTTTTACTCCATGAGAGCTGTTCTCAAAAGTATTAGTCTCAGAATATAAATATTTGGTGTGTGGATGCATTCTTACATGGCCGACACTCATGAAAAACGTTGGCACAATTGCATCAAAAATCATGACTTGAGGCCGCACTATAAATACATCAGCGATTCGAACTTTTTCACATGCATGACTTTTACTCCATGAGAGCTGTTCTCAAAAGTATTAGTCTCAGAATATAAATATTTGGTGTGTGGATGCATTCTTACATGGCCGACACTCATGAAAAACGTTGGCACAATTGCATCAAAAATCATGACTTGAGGCCGCACTATAAATACATCAGCGATTCGAACTTTTTCACATGCATGACTTTTACTCCATGAGAGCAGTTCTCAAAAGTATTAGTCTCAGAATATAAATATTTGGTGTGTGGATGCATTCTTACATGGCCGACACTCATGAAAAACGTTGGCACAATTGCATCAAAAATCATGACTTGAGGCCGCACTATAAATACATCAGCGATTCGAACTTTTTCACATGCATGACTTTTACTCCATGAGAGCTGTTCTCAAAAGTATTAGTCTCAGAATATAAATATTTGGTGTGTGGATGCATTCTTACATGGCCGACACTCATGAAAAACGTTGGCACAATTGCATCAAAAATCATGACTTGAGGCCGCACTATAAATACATCAACGATTTGAACTTTTTCACATGCATGACTTTTACTCCATGAGAGCTGTTCTCAAAAGTATTAGTCTCAGAATATAAATATTTGGTGTGTGGATGCATTCTTACATGGCCGACACTCATGAAAAACGTTGGCACAATTGCATCAAAAATCATGACTTGAGGCCGCACTATAAATACATCAACGATTCGAACTTTTTCACATGCATGACTTTTACTCCATGAGAGCTGTTCTCAAAAGTATTAGTCTCAGAATATAAGTATTTGGTGTGTGGATGCATTCTTACATGGCCGACACTCATGAAAAACGTTGGCACAATTGCATCAAAAATCATGACTTGAGGCCGCACTATAAATACATCAGCGATTCGAACTTTTTCACATGCATGACTTTTGCTCCATGAGAGCTGTTCTCAAAAGTATTAGTCTCAGAATATAAATATTTGGTGTGTGGATGCATTCTTACATGGCCGACACTCATGAAAAACGTTGGCACAATTGCATCAAAAATCATGACTTGAGGCCGCACTATAAATACATCAGCGATTCGAACTTTTTCACATGCATGACTTTTACTCCATGAGAGCTGTTCTCAAAAGTATTAGTCTCAGAATATAAATATTTGGTGTGTGGATGCATTCTTACATGGCCGACACTCATGAAAAACGTTGGCACAATTGCATCAAAAATCATGACTTGAGGCCGCACTATAAATACATCAGCGATTCGAACTTTTTCACATGCATGACTTTTACTCCATGAGAGCTGTTCTCAAAAGTATTAGTCTCAGAATATAAGTATTTGGTGTGTGGATGCATTCTTACATGGCCGACACTCATGAAAAACGTTGGCACAATTGCATCAAAAATCATGACTTGAGGCCGCACTATAAATACATCAGCGATTCGAACTTTTTCAAATCCATGACTTTTGCTCCATGAGAGCTGTTCTCAAAAGTATTAGTCTCAGAATATAAATATTTGGTGTGTGGATGCATTCTTACATGGCCGACACTCATGAAAAACGTTGGCACAATTGCATCAAAAATCATGACTTGAGGCCGCACTATAAATACATCAGCGATTCGAACTTTTTCACATGCATGACTTTTACTCCATGAGAGCTGTTCTCAAAAGTATTAGTCTCAGAATATAAATATTTGGTGTGTGGATGCATTCTTACATGGCCGACACTCATGAAAAACGTTGGCACAATTGCATCAAAAATCATGACTTGAGGCCGCACTATAAATACATCAGCGATTCGAACTTTTTCACATGCATGACTTTTACTCCATGAGAGCTGTTCTCAAAAGTATTAGTCTCAGAATATAAATATTTGGTGTGTGGATGCATTCTTACATGGCCGACACTCATGAAAAACGTTGGCACAATTGCATCAAAAATCATGACTTGAGGCCGCACTATAAATACATCAGCGATTCGAACTTTTTCACATGCATGACTTTTACTCCATGAGAGCTGTTCTCAAAAGTATTAGTCTCAGAATATAAATATTTGGTGTGTGGATGCATTCTTACATGGCCGACACTCATGAAAAACGTTGGCACAAGTGCATCAAAAATCATGACTTGAGGCCGCACTATAAATACATCAGCGATTCGAACTTTTTCAAATCCATGACTTTTGCTCCATGAGAGCTGTTCTCAAAAGTATTAGTCTCAGAATATAAATATTTGGTGTGTGGATGCATTCTTACATGGCCGACACTCATGAAAAACGTTGGCACAATTGCATCAAAAATCATGACTTGAGGCCGCACTATAAATACATCAGCGATTCGAACTTTTTCACATGCATGACTTTTACTCCATGAGAGCTGTTCTCAAAAGTATTAGTCTCAGAATATAAATATTTGGTGTGTGGATGCATTCTTACATGGCCGACACTCATGAAAAACGTTGGCACAATTGCATCAAAAATCATGACTTGAGGCCGCACTATAAATACATCAGCGATTCGAACTTTTTCACATGCATGACTTTTACTCCATGAGAGCTGTTCTCAAAAGTATTAGTCTCAGAATATAAATATTTGGTGTGTGGATGCATTCTTACATGGCCGACACTCATGAAAAACGTTGGCACAAGTGCATCAAAAATCATGACTTGAGGCCGCACTATAAATACATCAGCGATTCGAACTTTTTCACATGCATGACTTTTACTCCATGAGAGCTGTTCTCAAAAGTATTAGTCTCAGAATATAAATATTTGGTGTGTGGATGCATTCTTACATGGCCGACACTCATGAAAAACGTTGGCACAATTGCATCAAAAATCATGACTTGAGGCCGCACTATAAATACATCAGCGATTCGAACTTTTTCAAATCCATGACTTTTGCTCCATGAGAGCTGTTCTCAAAAGTATTAGTCTCAGAATATAAATATTTGGTGTGTGGATGCATTCTTACATGGCCGACACTCATGAAAAACGTTGGCACAATTGCATCAAAAATAAAATCATGACTTGAGGCCGCACTATAAATACATCAGCGATTCGAACTTTTTCACATGCATGACTTTTACTCCATGAGAGCTGTTCTCAAAAGTATTAGTCTCAGAATATAAATATTTGGTGTGTGGATGCATTCTTACATGGCCGACACTCATGAAAAACGTTGGCACAATTGCATCAAAAATCATGACTTGAGGCCGCACTATAAATACATCAGCGATTCGAACTTTTTCACATGCATGACTTTTACTCCATGAGAGCTGTTCTCAAAAGTATTAGTCTCAGAATATAAATATTTGGTGTGTGGATGCATTCTTACATGGCCGACACTCATGAAAAACGTTGGCACAAGTGCATCAAAAATCATGACTTGAGGCCGCACTATAAATACATCAGCGATTCGAACTTTTTCACATGCATGACTTTTACTCCATGAGAGCTGTTCTCAAAAGTATTAGTCTCAGAATATAAATATTTGGTGTGTGGATGCATTCTTACATGGCCGACACTCATGAAAAACGTTGGCACAATTGCATCAAAAATAATGACTTGAGGCCGCACTATAAATACATCAACGATTCGAACTTTTTCACATGCATGACTTTTACTCCATGAGAGCTGTTCTCAAAAGTATTAGTCTCAGAATATAAATATTTGGTGTGTGGATGCATTCTTACATGGCCGACACTCATGAAAAACGTTGGCACAATTGCATCAAAAATCATGACTTGAGGCCGCACTATAAATACATCAGCGATTCGAACTTTTTCAAATCCATGACTTTTGCTCCATGAGAGCTGTTCTCAAAAGTATTAGTCTCAGAATATAAATATTTGGTGTGTGGATGAATTCTTACATGGCCGACACTCATGAAAAACGTTGGCACAATTGCATCAAAAATAAAATCATGACTTGAGGCCGCACTATAAATACATCAGCGATTCGAATTTTTTCACATGCATGACTTTTACTCCATGAGAGCTGTTCTCAAAAGTATTAGTCTCAGAATATAAATATTTGGTGTGTGGATGCATTCTTACATGGCCGACACTCATGAAAAACGTTGGCACAATTGCATCAAAAATCATGACTTGAGGCCGCACTATAAATACATCAGCGATTCGAACTTTTTCACATGCATGACTTTTACTCCATGAGAGCTGTTCTCAAAAGTATTAGTCTCAGAATATAAATATTTGGTGTGTGGATGCATTCTTACATGGCCGACACTCATGAAAAACGTTGGCACAAGTGCATCAAAAATCATGACTTGAGGCCGCACTATAAATACATCAGCGATTCGAACTTTTTCAAATCCATGACTTTTGCTCCATGAGAGCTGTTCTCAAAAGTATTAGTCTCAGAATATAAATATTTGGTGTGTGGATGCATTCTTACATGGCCGACACTCATGAAAAACGTTGGCACAATTGCATCAAAAATCATGACTTGAGCCGCACTATATATACATCAGCGATTCGAACTTTTTCACATGCATGACTTTTACTCCATGAGAGCTGTTCTCAAAAGTATTAGTCTCAGAATATAAATATTTGGTGTGTGGATGCATTCTTACATGGCCGACACTCATGAAAAACGTTGGCACAATTGCATCAAAAATCATGACTTGAGGCCGCACTATAAATACATCAGCGATTCGAACTTTTTCAAATCCATGACTTTTGCTCCATGAGAGCTGTTCTCAAAAGTATTAGTCTCAGAATATAAATATTTGGTGTGTGGATGCATTCTTACATGGCCGACACTCATGAAAAACGTTGGCACAATTGCATCAAAAATAAAATCATGACTTGAGGCCGCACTATAAATACATCAGCGATTCGAACTTTTTCACATGCATGACTTTTACTCCATGAGAGCTGTTCTCAAAAGTATTAGTCTCAGAATATAAATATTTGGTGTGTGGATGCATTCTTACATGGCCGACACTCATGAAAAACGTTGGCACAAGTGCATCAAAAATCATGACTTGAGGCCGCACTATAAATACATCAGCGATTCGAACTTTTTCACATGCATGACTTTTACTCCATGAGAGCTGTTCTCAAAAGTATTAGTCTCAGAATATAAATATTTGGTGTGTGGATGCATTCTTACATGGCCGACACTCATGAAAAACGTTGGCACAATTGCATCAAAAATCATGACTTGAGGCCGCACTATAAATACATCAGCGATTCGAACTTTTTCATATGCATGACTTTTACTCCATGAGAGCTGTTCTCAAAAGTATTAGTCTCAGAATATAAATATTTGGTGTGTGGATGCATTCTTACATGGCCGACACTCATGAAAAACGTTGGCACAATTGCATCAAAAATCATGACTTGAGGCCGCACTATAAATACATCAACGATTCGAACTTTTTCACATGCATGACTTTTACTCCATGAGAGCTGTTCTCAAAAGTATTAGTCTCAGAATATAAGTATTTGGTGTGTGGATGCATTCTTACATGGCCGACACTCATGAAAAACGTTGGCACAATTGCATCAAAAATCATGACTTGAGGCCGCACTATAAATACATCAGCGATTCGAACTTTTTCACATGCATGACTTTTGCTCCATGAGAGCTGTTCTCAAAAGTATTAGTCTCAGAATATAAATATTTGGTGTGTGGATGCATTCTTACATGGCCGACACTCATGAAAAACGTTGGCACAATTGCATCAAAAATCATGACTTGAGGCCGCACTATAAATACATCAGCGATTCGAACTTTTTCACATGCATGACTTTTACTCCATGAGAGCTGTTCTCAAAAGTATTAGTCTCAGAATATAAATATTTGGTGTGTGGATGCATTCTTACATGGCCGACACTCATGAAAAACGTTGGCACAATTGCATCAAAAATCATGACTTGAGGCCGCACTATAAATACATCAGCGATTCGAACTTTTTCAAATATCCATGACTTTTACTCCATGAGAGCTGTTCTCAAAAGTATTAGTCTCAGAATATAAATATTTGGTGTGTGGATGCATTCTTACATGGCCGACACTCATGAAAAACGTTGGCACAATTGCATCAAAAATCATGACTTGAGGCCGCACTATAAATACATCAGCGATTCGAACTTTTTCACATGCATGACTTTTACTCCATGAGAGCTGTTCTCAAAAGTATTAGTCTCAGAATATAAGTATTTGGTGTGTGGATGCATTCTTACATGGCCGACACTCATGAAAAACGTTGGCACAATTGCATCAAAAATCATGACTTGAGGCCGCACTATAAATACATCAGCGATTCGAACTTTTTCAAATCCATGACTTTTGCTCCATGAGAGCTGTTCTCAAAAGTATTAGTCTCAGAATATAAATATTTGGTGTGTGGATGCATTCTTACATGGCCGACACTCATGAAAAACGTTGGCACAATTGCATCAAAAATCATGACTTGAGGCCGCACTATAAATACATCAGCGATTCGAACTTTTTCACATGCATGACTTTTACTCCATGAGAGCTGTTCTCAAAAGTATTAGTCTCAGAATATAAATATTTGGTGTGTGGATGCATTCTTACATGGCCGACACTCATGAAAAACGTTGGCACAATTGCATCAAAAATCATGACTTGAGGCCGCACTATAAATACATCAGCGATTCGAACTTTTTCACATGCATGACTTTTACTCCATGAGAGCTGTTCTCAAAAGTATTAGTCTCAGAATATAAATATTTGGTGTGTGGATGCATTCTTACATGGCCGACACTCATGAAAAACGTTGGCACAATTGCATCAAAAATCATGACTTGAGGCCGCACTATAAATACATCAGCGATTCGAACTTTTTCACATGCATGACTTTTACTCCATGAGAGCTGTTCTCAAAAGTATTAGTCTCAGAATATAAATATTTGGTGTGTGGATGCATTCTTACATGGCCGACACTCATGAAAAACGTTGGCACAAGTGCATCAAAAATCATGACTTGAGGCCGCACTATAAATACATCAGCGATTCGAACTTTTCAAATCCATGACTTTTGCTCCATGAGAGCTGTTCTCAAAAGTATTAGTCTCAGAATATAAATATTTGGTGTGTGGATGCATTCTTACATGGCCGACACTCATGAAAAACGTTGGCACAATTGCATCAAAAATCATGACTTGAGGCCGCACTATAAATACATCAGCGATTCGAACTTTTTCACATGCATGACTTTTACTCCATGAGAGCTGTTCTCAAAAGTATTAGTCTCAGAATATAAATATTTGGTGTGTGGATGCATTCTTACATGGCCGACACTCATGAAAAACGTTGGCACAATTGCATCAAAAATCATGACTTGAGGCCGCACTATAAATACATCAGCGATTCGAACTTTTTCACATGCATGACTTTTACTCCATGAGAGCTGTTCTCAAAAGTATTAGTCTCAGAATATAAATATTTGGTGTGTGGATGCATTCTTACATGGCCGACACTCATGAAAAACGTTGGCACAAGTGCATCAAAAATCATGACTTGAGGCCGCACTATAAATACATCAGCGATTCGAACTTTTTCACATGCATGACTTTTACTCCATGAGAGCTGTTCTCAAAAGTATTAGTCTCAGAATATAAATATTTGGTGTGTGGATGCATTCTTACATGGCCGACACTCATGAAAAACGTTGGCACAATTGCATCAAAAATCATGACTTGAGGCCGCACTATAAATACATCAGCGATTCGAACTTTTTCAAATCCATGACTTTTGCTCCATGAGAGCTGTTCTCAAAAGTATTAGTCTCAGAATATAAATATTTGGTGTGTGGATGCATTCTTACATGGCCGACACTCATGAAAAACGTTGGCACAATTGCATCAAAAATAAAATCATGACTTGAGGCCGCACTATAAATACATCAGCGATTCGAACTTTTTCACATGCATGACTTTTACTCCATGAGAGCTGTTCTCAAAAGTATTAGTCTCAGAATATAAATATTTGGTGTGTGGATGCATTCTTACATGGCCGACACTCATGAAAAACGTTGGCACAATTGCATCAAAAATCATGACTTGAGGCCGCACTATAAATACATCAGCGATTCGAACTTTTTCACATGCATGACTTTTACTCCATGAGAGCTGTTCTCAAAAGTATTAGTCTCAGAATATAAATATTTGGTGTGTGGATGCATTCTTACATGGCCGACACTCATGAAAAACGTTGGCACAATTGCATCAAAAATCATGACTTGAGGCCGCACTATAAATACATCAGCGATTCGAACTTTTTCACATGCATGACTTTTACTCCATGAGAGCTGTTCTCAAAAGTATTAGTCTCAGAATATAAATATTTGGTGTGTGGATGCATTCTTACATGGCCGACACTCATGAAAAACGTTGGCACAATTGCATCAAAAATCATGACTTGAGGCCGCACTATAAATACATCAGCGATTCGAACTTTTTCAAATCCATGACTTTTGCTCCATGAGAGCTGTTCTCAAAAGTATTAGTCTCAGAATATAAATATTTGGTGTGTGGATGCATTCTTACATGGCCGACACTCATGAAAAACGTTGGCACAATTGCATCAAAAATAAAATCATGACTTGAGGCCGCACTATAAATACATCAGCGATTCGAACTTTTTCACATGCATGACTTTTACTCCATGAGAGCTGTTCTCAAAAGTATTAGTCTCAGAATATAAATATTTGGTGTGTGGATGCATTCTTACATGGCCGACACTCATGAAAAACGTTGGCACAATTGCATCAAAAATCATGACTTGAGGCCGCACTATAAATACATCAGCGATTCGAACTTTTTCACATGCATGACTTTTACTCCATGAGAGCTGTTCTCAAAAGTATTAGTCTCAGAATATAAATATTTGGTGTGTGGATGCATTCTTACATGGCCGACACTCATGAAAAACGTTGGCACAAGTGCATCAAAAATCATGACTTGAGGCCGCACTATAAATACATCAGCGATTCGAACTTTTTCACATGCATGACTTTTACTCCATGAGAGCTGTTCTCAAAAGTATTAGTCTCAGAATATAAATATTTGGTGTGTGGATGCATTCTTACATGGCCGACACTCATGAAAAACGTTGGCACAATTGCATCAAAAATCATGACTTGAGGCCGCACTATAAATACATCAGCGATTCGAACTTTTTCAAATCCATGACTTTTGCTCCATGAGAGCTGTTCTCAAAAGTATTAGTCTCAGAATATAAATATTTGGTGTGTGGATGCATTCTTACATGGCCGACACTCATGAAAAACGTTGGCACAAGTGCATCAAAAATCATGACTTGAGGCCGCACTATAAATACATCAGCGATTCGAACTTTTTCACATGCATGACTTTTACTCCATGAGAGCTGTTCTCAAAAGTATTAGTCTCAGAATATAAATATTTGGTGTGTGGATGCATTCTTACATGGCCGACACTCATGAAAAACGTTGGCACAATTGCATAAAAAATCATGACTTGAGGCCGCACTATAAATACATCAGCGATTCGAACTTTTTCACATGCATGACTTTTACTCCATGAGAGCTGTTCTCAAAAGTATTAGTCTCAGAATATAAATATTTGGTGTGTGGATGCATTCTTACATGGCCGACACTCATGAAAAACGTTGGCACAATTGCATCAAAAATCATGACTTGAGGCCGCACTATAAATACATCAACGATTTGAACTTTTTCACATGCATGACTTTTACTCCATGAGAGCTGTTCTCAAAAGTATTAGTCTCAGAATATAAATATTTGGTGTGTGGATGCATTCTTACATGGCCGACACTCATGAAAAACGTTGGCACAATTGCATCAAAAATCATGACTTGAGGCCGCACTATAAATACATCAACGATTTGAACTTTTTCACATGCATGACTTTTACTCCATGAGAGCTGTTCTCAAAAGTATTAGTCTCAGAATATAAATATTTGGTGTGTGGATGCATTCTTACATGGCCGACACTCATGAAAAACGTTGGCACAAGTGCATCAAAAATCATGACTTGAGGCCGCACTATAAATACATCAGCGATTCGAACTTTTTCAAATCCATGACTTTTGCTCCATGAGAGCTGTTCTCAAAAGTATTAGTCTCAGAATATAAATATTTGGTGTGTGGATGCATTCTTACATGGCCGACACTCATGAAAAACGTTGGCACAATTGCATCAAAAATCATGACTTGAGGCCGCACTATAAATACATCAGCGATTCGAACTTTTTCACATGCATGACTTTTACTCCATGAGAGCTGTTCTCAAAAGTATTAGTCTCAGAATATAAATATTTGGTGTGTGGATGCATTCTTACATGGCCGACACTCATGAAAAACGTTGGCACAATTGCATCAAAAATCATGACTTGAGGCCGCACTATAAATACATCAGCGATTCGAACTTTTTCACATGCATGACTTTTACTCCATGAGAGCTGTTCTCAAAAGTATTAGTCTCAGAATATAAATATTTGGTGTGTGGATGCATTCTTACATGGCCGACACTCATGAAAAACGTTGGCACAAGTGCATCAAAAATCATGACTTGAGGCCGCACTATAAATACATCAGCGATTCGAACTTTTTCACATGCATGACTTTTACTCCATGAGAGCTGTTCTCAAAAGTATTAGTCTCAGAATATAAATATTTGGTGTGTGGATGCATTCTTACATGGCCGACACTCATGAAAAACGTTGGCACAATTGCATCAAAAATCATGACTTGAGGCCGCACTATAAATACATCAGCGATTCGAACTTTTTCAAATCCATGACTTTTGCTCCATGAGAGCTGTTCTCAAAAGTATTAGTCTCAGAATATAAATATTTGGTGTGGTGGATGCATTCTTACATGGCCGACACTCATGAAAAACGTTGGCACAATTGCATCAAAATAAATCATGACTTGAGGCCGCACTATAAATACATCAGCGATTCGAACTTTTTCACATGCATGACTTTTACTCCATGAGAGCTGTTCTCAAAAGTATTAGTCTCAGAATATAAATATTTGGTGTGTGGATGCATTCTTACATGGCCGACACTCATGAAAAACGTTGGCACAATTGCATCAAAAATCATGACTTGAGGCCGCACTATAAATACATCAGCGATTCGAACTTTTTCACATGCATGACTTTTACTCCATGAGAGCTGTTCTCAAAAGTATTAGTCTCAGAATATAAATATTTGGTGTGTGGATGCATTCTTACATGGCCGACACTCATGAAAAACGTTGGCACAATTGCATCAAAAATCATGACTTGAGGCCGCACTATAAATACATCAGCGATTCGAACTTTTTCAAATCCATGACTTTTGCTCCATGAGAGCTGTTCTCAAAAGTATTAGTCTCAGAATATAAATATTTGGTGTGTGGATGCATTCTTACATGGCCGACACTCATGAAAAACGTTGGCACAATTGCATCAAAAATAAAATCATGACTTGAGGCCCGCACTATAAATACATCAGCGATTCGAACTTTTTCACATGCATGACTTTTACTCCATGAGAGCTGTTCTCAAAAGTATTAGTCTCAGAATATAAATATTTGGTGTGTGGATGCATTCTTACATGGCCGACACTCATGAAAAACGTTGGCACAATTGCATCAAAAATCATGACTTGAGGCCGCACTATAAATACATCAGCGATTCGAACTTTTTCACATGCATGACTTTTACTCCATGAGAGCTGTTCTCAAAAGTATTAGTCTCAGAATATAAATATTTGGTGTGTGGATGCATTCTTACATGGCCGACACTCATGAAAAACGTTGGCACAAGTGCATCAAAAATCATGACTTGAGGCCGCACTATAAATACATCAGCGATTCGAACTTTTTCACATGCATGACTTTTACTCCATGAGAGCTGTTCTCAAAAGTATTAGTCTCAGAATATAAATATTTGGTGTGTGGATGCATTCTTACATGGCCGACACTCATGAAAAACGTTGGCACAATTGCATCAAAAAATCATGACTTGAGGCCGCACTATAAATACATCAGCGATTCGAACTTTTTCAAATCCATGACTTTTGCTCCATGAGAGCTGTTCTCAAAAGTATTAGTCTCAGAATATAAATATTTGGTGTGTGGATGCATTCTTACATGGCCGACACTCATGAAAAACGTTGGCACAATTGCATCAAAAATAAAATCATGACTTGAGGCCGCACTATAAATACATCAGCGATTCGAACTTTTTCACATGCATGACTTTTACTCCATGAGAGCTGTTCTCAAAAGTATTAGTCTCAGAATATAAATATTTGGTGTGTGGATGCATTCTTACATGGCCGACACTCATGAAAAACGTTGGCACAATTGCATCAAAAATCATGACTTGAGGCCGCACTATAAATACATCAGCGATTCGAACTTTTTCACATGCATGACTTTTACTCCATGAGAGCTGTTCTCAAAAGTATTAGTCTCAGAATATAAATATTTGGTGTGTGGATGCATTCTTACATGGCCGACACTCATGAAAAACGTTGGCACAAGTGCATCAAAAATCATGACTTGAGGCCGCACTATAAATACATCAGCGATTCGAACTTTTTCACATGCATGACTTTTACTCCATGAGAGCTGTTCTCAAAAGTATTAGTCTCAGAATATAAATATTTGGTGTGTGGATGCATTCTTACATGGCCGACACTCATGAAAAACGTTGGCACAATTGCATCAAAAATCATGACTTGAGGCCGCACTATAAATACATCAGCGATTCGAACTTTTTCACATGCATGACTTTTGCTCCATGAGAGCTGTTCTCAAAAGTATTAGTCTCAGAATATAAATATTTGGTGTGTGGATGCATTCTTACATGGCCGACACTCATGAAAAACGTTGGCACAATTGCATCAAAAATCATGACTTGAGGCCGCACTATAAATACATCAGCGATTCGAACTTTTTCACATGCATGACTTTTACTCCATGAGAGCTGTTCTCAAAAGTATTAGTCTCAGAATATAAATATTTGGTGTGTGGATGCATTCTTACATGGCCGACACTCATGAAAAACGTTGGCACAATTGCATCAAAAATCATGACTTGAGGCCGCACTATAAATACATCAGCGATTCGAACTTTTTCACATGCATGACTTTTACTCCATGAGAGCTGTTCTCAAAAGTATTAGTCTCAGAATATAAATATTTGGTGTGTGGATGCATTCTTACATGGCCGACACTCATGAAAAACGTTGGCACAATTGCATCAAAAATCATGACTTGAGGCCGCACTATAAATACATCAACGATTTGAACTTTTTCACATGCATGACTTTTACTCCATGAGAGCTGTTCTCAAAAGTATTAGTCTCAGAATATAAATATTTGGTGTGTGGATGCATTCTTACATGGCCGACACTCATGAAAAACGTTGGCACAATTGCATCAAAAATCATGACTTGAGGCCGCACTATAAATACATCAACGATTTGAACTTTTTCACATGCATGACTTTTACTCCATGAGAGCTGTTCTCAAAAGTATTAGTCTCAGAATATAAATATTTGGTGTGTGGATGCATTCTTACATGGCCGACACTCATGAAAAACGTTGGCACAAGTGCATCAAAAATCATGACTTGAGGCCGCACTATAAATACATCAGCGATTCGAACTTTTTCAAATCCATGACTTTTGCTCCATGAGAGCTGTTCTCAAAAGTATTAGTCTCAGAATATAAATATTTGGTGTGTGGATGCATTCTTACATGGCCGACACTCATGAAAAACGTTGGCACAATTGCATCAAAAATCATGACTTGAGGCCGCACTATAAATACATCAGCGATTCGAACTTTTTCACATGCATGACTTTTACTCCATGAGAGCTGTTCTCAAAAGTATTAGTCTCAGAATATAAATATTTGGTGTGTGGATGCATTCTTACATGGCCGACACTCATGAAAAACGTTGGCACAATTGCATCAAAAATCATGACTTGAGGCCGCACTATAAATACATCAGCGATTCGAACTTTTTCACATGCATGACTTTTACTCCATGAGAGCTGTTCTCAAAAGTATTAGTCTCAGAATATAAATATTTGGTGTGTGGATGCATTCTTACATGGCCGACACTCATGAAAAACGTTGGCACAAGTGCATCAAAAATCATGACTTGAGGCCGCACTATAAATACATCAGCGATTCGAACTTTTTCACATGCATGACTTTTACTCCATGAGAGCTGTTCTCAAAAGTATTAGTCTCAGAATATAAATATTTGGTGTGTGGATGCATTCTTACATGGCCGACACTCATGAAAAACGTTGGCACAATTGCATCAAAAATCATGACTTGAGGCCGCACTATAAATACATCAGCGATTCGAACTTTTTCAAATCCATGACTTTTGCTCCATGAGAGCTGTTCTCAAAAGTATTAGTCTCAGAATATAAATATTTGGTGTGTGGATGCATTCTTACATGGCCGACACTCATGAAAAACGTTGGCACAATTGCATCAAAAATAAAATCATGACTTGAGGCCGCACTATAAATACATCAGCGATTCGAACTTTTTCACATGCATGACTTTTACTCCATGAGAGCTGTTCTCAAAAGTATTAGTCTCAGAATATAAATATTTGGTGTGTGGATGCATTCTTACATGGCCGACACTCATGAAAAACGTTGGCACAATTGCATCAAAAATCATGACTTGAGGCCGCACTATAAATACATCAGCGATTCGAACTTTTTCACATGCATGACTTTTACTCCATGAGAGCTGTTCTCAAAAGTATTAGTCTCAGAATATAAATATTTGGTGTGTGGATGCATTCTTACATGGCCGACACTCATGAAAAACGTTGGCACAAGTGCATCAAAAATCATGACTTGAGGCCGCACTATAAATACATCAGCGATTCGAACTTTTTCACATGCATGACTTTTACTCCATGAGAGCTGTTCTCAAAAGTATTAGTCTCAGAATATAAATATTTGGTGTGTGGATGCATTCTTACATGGCCGACACTCATGAAAAACGTTGGCACAATTGCATCAAAAATCATGACTTGAGGCCGCACTATAAATACATCAGCGATTCGAACTTTTTCAAATCCATGACTTTTGCTCCATGAGAGCTGTTCTCAAAAGTATTAGTCTCAGAATATAAATATTTGGTGTGTGGATGCATTCTTACATGGCCGACACTCATGAAAAACGTTGGCACAATTGCATCAAAATAAAATCATGACTTGAGGCCGCACTATAAATACATCAGCGATTCGAACTTTTTCACATGCATGACTTTTACTCCATGAGAGCTGTTCTCAAAAGTATTAGTCTCAGAATATAAATATTTGGTGTGTGGATGCATTCTTACATGGCCGACACTCATGAAAAACGTTGGCACAATTGCATCAAAAATCATGACTTGAGGCCGCACTATAAATACATCAGCGATTCGAACTTTTTCACATGCATGACTTTTACTCCATGAGAGCTGTTCTCAAAAGTATTAGTCTCAGAATATAAATATTTGGTGTGTGGATGCATTCTTACATGGCCGACACTCATGAAAAACGTTGGCACAAGTGCATCAAAAATCATGACTTGAGGCCGCACTATAAATACATCAGCGATTCGAACTTTTTCACATGCATGACTTTTACTCCATGAGAGCTGTTCTCAAAAGTATTAGTCTCAGAATATAAATATTTGGTGTGTGGATGCATTCTTACATGGCCGACACTCATGAAAAACGTTGGCACAATTGCATCAAAAATCATGACTTGAGGCCGCACTATAAATACATCAGCGATTCGAACTTTTTCAAATCCATGACTTTTGCTCCATGAGAGCTGTTCTCAAAAGTATTAGTCTCAGAATATAAATATTTGGTGTGTGGATGCATTCTTACATGGCCGACACTCATGAAAAACGTTGGCACAAGTGCATCAAAAATCATGACTTGAGGCCGCACTATAAATACATCAGCGATTCGAACTTTTTCACATGCATGACTTTTACTCCATGAGAGCTGTTCTCAAAAGTATTAGTCTCAGAATATAAATATTTGGTGTGTGGATGCATTCTTACATGGCCGACACTCATGAAAAACGTTGGCACAATTGCATCAAAAATCATGACTTGAGGCCGCACTATAAATACATCAGCGATTCGAATTTTTCACATGCATGACTTTTACTCCATGAGAGCTGTTCTCAAAAGTATTAGTCTCAGAATATAAATATTTGGTGTGTGGATGCATTCTTACATGGCCGACACTCATGAAAAACGTTGGCACAATTGCATCAAAAATCATGACTTGAGGCCGCACTATAAATACATCAACGATTTGAACTTTTTCACATGCATGACTTTTACTCCATGAGAGCTGTTCTCAAAAGTATTAGTCTCAGAATATAAATATTTGGTGTGTGGATGCATTCTTACATGGCCGACACTCATGAAAAACGTTGGCACAATTGCATCAAAAATCATGACTTGAGGCCGCACTATAAATACATCAACGATTTGAACTTTTTCACATGCATGACTTTTACTCCATGAGAGCTGTTCTCAAAAGTATTAGTCTCAGAATATAAATATTTGGTGTGTGGATGCATTCTTACATGGCCGACACTCATGAAAAACGTTGGCACAATTGCATCAAAAATCATGACATGAGGCCGCACTATAAATACATCAGCGATTCGAACTTTTTCACATGCATGACTTTTGCTCCATGAGAGCTGTTCTCAAAAGTATTAGTCTCAGAATATAAATATTTGGTGTGTGGATGCATTCTTACATGGCCGACACTCATGAAAAACGTTGGCACAATTGCATCAAAAATCATGACTTGAGGCCGCACTATAAATACATCAGCGATTCGAACTTTTTCACATGCATGACTTTTACTCCATGAGAGCTGTTCTCAAAAGTATTAGTCTCAGAATATAAATATTTGGTGTGTGGATGCATTCTTACATGGCCGACACTCATGAAAAACGTTGGCACAATTGCATCAAAAATCATGACTTGAGGCCGCACTATAAATACATCAGCGATTCGAACTTTTTCACATGCATGACTTTTACTCCATGAGAGCTGTTCTCAAAAGTATTAGTCTCAGAATATAAATATTTGGTGTGTGGATGCATTCTTACATGGCCGACACTCATGAAAAACGTTGGCACAATTGCATCAAAAATCATGACTTGAGGCCGCACTATAAATACATCAGCGATTCGAACTTTTTCAAATCCATGACTTTTACTCCATGAGAGCTGTTCTCAAAAGTATTAGTCTCAGAATATAAATATTTGGTGTGTGGATGCATTCTTACATGGCCGACACTCATGAAAAACGTTGGCACAAGTGCATCAAAAATCATGACTTGAGGCCGCACTATAAATACATCAGCGATTCGAACTTTTTCACATGCATGACTTTTACTCCATGAGAGCTGTTCTCAAAAGTATTAGTCTCAGAATATAAGTATTTGGTGTGTGGATGCATTCTTACATGGCCGACACTCATGAAAAACGTTGGCACAATTGCATCAAAAATCATGACTTGAGGCCGCACTATAAATACATCAGCGATTCGAACTTTTTCAAATCCATGACTTTTGCTCCATGAGAGCTGTTCTCAAAAGTATTAGTCTCAGAATATAAATATTTGGTGTGTGGATGCATTCTTACATGGCCGACACTCATGAAAAACGTTGGCACAATTGCATCAAAAATCATGACTTGAGGCCGCACTATAAATACATCAGCGATTCGAACTTTTTCACATGCATGACTTTTACTCCATGAGAGCTGTTCTCAAAAGTATTAGTCTCAGAATATAAATATTTGGTGTGTGGATGCATTCTTACATGGCCGACACTCATGAAAAACGTTGGCACAATTGCATCAAAAATCATGACTTGAGGCCGCACTATAAATACATCAGCGATTCGAACTTTTTCAAATCCATGACTTTTACTCCATGAGAGCTGTTCTCAAAAGTATTATTCTCAGAATATAAATATTTGGTGTGTGGATGCATTCTTACATGGCCGACACTCATGAAAAACGTTGGCACAAGTGCATCAAAAATCATGACTTGAGGCCGCACTATAAATACATCAGCGATTCGAACTTTTTCACATGCATGACTTTTACTCCATGAGAGCTGTTCTCAAAAGTATTAGTCCTCAGAATATAAGTATTTCGTGTGTGGATGCATTCTTACATGGCCGACACTCATGAAAAACGTTGGCACAAGTGCATCAAAAATCATGACTTGAGGCCGCACTATAAATACATCAGCGATTCGAACTTTTTCAAATCCATGACTTTTGCTCCATGAGAGCTGTTCTCAAAAGTATTAGTCTCAGAATATAAATATTTGGTGTGTGGATGCATTCTTACATGGCCGACACTCATGAAAAACGTTGGCACAATTGCATAAAAAATCATGACTTGAGGCCGCACTATAAATACATCAGCGATTCGAACTTTTTCACATGCATGACTTTTACTCCATGAGAGCTGTTCTCAAAAGTATTAGTCTCAGAATATAAATATTTGGTGTGTGGATGCATTCTTACATGGCCGACACTCATGAAAAACGTTGGCACAAGTGCATCAAAAATCATGACTTGAGGCCGCACTATAAATACATCAGCGATTCGAACTTTTTCACATGCATGACTTTTACTCCATGAGAGCTGTTCTCAAAAGTATTAGTCTCAGAATATAAATATTTGGTGTGTGGATGCATTCTTACATGGCCGACACTCATGAAAAACGTTGGCACAATTGCATCAAAAATCATGACTTGAGGCCGCACTATAAATACATCAGCGATTCGAACTTTTTCAAATCCATGACTTTTGCTCCATGAGAGCTGTTCTCAAAAGTATTAGTCTCAGAATATAAATATTTGGTGTGTGGATGCATTCTTACATGGCCGACACTCATGAAAAACGTTGGCACAATTGCATCAAAAATAAAATCATGACTTGAGGCCGCACTATAAATACATCAGCGATTCGAACTTTTTCACATGCATGACTTTTACTCCATGAGAGCTGTTCTCAAAAGTATTAGTCTCAGAATATAAATATTTGGTGTGTGGATGCATTCTTACATGGCCGACACTCATGAAAAACGTTGGCACAATTGCATCAAAAATCATGACTTGAGGCCGCACTATAAATACATCAGCGATTCGAACTTTTTCACATGCATGACTTTTACTCCATGAGAGCTGTTCTCAAAAGTATTAGTCTCAGAATATAAATATTTGGTGTGTGGATGCATTCTTACATGGCCGACACTCATGAAAAACGTTGGCACAATTGCATCAAAAATCATGACTTGAGGCCGCACTATAAATACATCAGCGATTCGAACTTTTTCACATGCATGACTTTTACTCCATGAGAGCTGTTCTCAAAAGTATTAGTCTCAGAATATAAATATTTGGTGTGTGGATGCATTCTTACATGGCCGACACTCATGAAAAACGTTGGCACAATTGCATCAAAAATCATGACTTGAGGCCGCACTATAAATACATCAGCGATTCGAACTTTTTCAAATCCATGACTTTTGCTCCATGAGAGCTGTTCTCAAAAGTATTAGTCTCAGAATATAAATATTTGGTGTGTGGATGCATTCTTACATGGCCGACACTCATGAAAAACGTTGGCACAATTGCATCAAAAATCATGACTTGAGGCCGCACTATAAATACATCAGCGATTCGAACTTTTTCACATGCATGACTTTTACTCCATGAGAGCTGTTCTCAAAAGTATTAGTCTCAGAATATAAATATTTGGTGTGTGGATGCATTCTTACATGGCCGACACTCATGAAAAACGTTGGCACAATTGCATCAAAAATCATGACTTGAGGCCGCACTATAAATACATCAGCGATTCGAACTTTTTCACATGCATGACTTTTACTCCATGAGAGCTGTTCTCAAAAGTATTAGTCTCAGAATATAAATATTTGGTGTGTGGATGCATTCTTACATGGCCGACACTCATGAAAAACGTTGGCACAATTGCATCAAAAATCATGACTTGAGGCCGCACTATAAATACATCAGCGATTCGAACTTTTTCACATGCATGACTTTTACTCCATGAGAGCTGTTCTCAAAAGTATTAGTCTCAGAATATAAATATTTGGTGTGTGGATGCATTCTTACATGGCCGACACTCATGAAAAACGTTGGCACAATTGCATCAAAAATCATGACTTGAGGCCGCACTATAAATACATCAGCGATTCGAACTTTTTCACATGCATGACTTTTACTCCATGAGAGCTGTTCTCAAAAGTATTATTCTCAGAATATAAGTATTTCGGTGTGTGGATGCATTCTTACATGGCCGACACTCATGAAAAACGTTGGCACAAGTGCATCAAAAATCATGACTTGAGGCCGCACTATAAATACATCAGCGATTCGAACTTTTTCACATGCATGACTTTTACTCCATGAGAGCTGTTCTCAAAAGTATTAGTCTCAGAATATAAGTATTTCGGTGTGTGGATGCATTCTTACATGGCCGACACTCATGAAAAACGTTGGCACAATTGCATCAAAAATCATGACTTGAGGCCGCACTATAAATACATCAGCGATTCGAACTTTTTCACATGCATGACTTTTACTCCATGAGAGCTGTTCTCAAAAGTATTAGTCTCAGAATATAAATATTTGGTGTGTGGATGCATTCTTACATGGCCGACACTCATGAAAAACGTTGGCACAAGTGCATCAAAAATCATGACTTGAGGCCGCACTATAAATACATCAGCGATTCGAACTTTTTCACATGCATGACTTTTACTCCATGAGAGCTGTTCTCAAAAGTATTAGTCTCAGAATATAAATATTTGGTGTGTGGATGCATTCTTACATGGCCGACACTCATGAAAAACGTTGGCACAATTGCATCAAAAATCATGACTTGAGGCCGCACTATAAATACATCAGCGATTCGAACTTTTTCACATGCATGACTTTTACTCCATGAGAGCTGTTCTCAAAAGTATTAGTCTCAGAATATAAATATTTGGTGTGTGGATGCATTCTTACATGGCCGACACTCATGAAAAACGTTGGCACAAGTGCATCAAAAATCATGACTTGAGGCCGCACTATAAATACATCAGCGATTCGAACTTTTTCACATGCATGACTTTTACTCCATGAGAGCTGTTCTCAAAAGTATTAGTCTCAGAATATAAATATTTGGTGTGTGGATGCATTCTTACATGGCCGACACTCATGAAAAACGTTGGCACAATTGCATCAAAATCATGACTTGAGGCCGCACTATAAATACATCAGCGATTCGTAACTTTTTCACATGCATGACATTTTACTCCATGAGGAGCTGTTCTCAAAAGTATTAGTCTCATAATATAAATATTTGGGTGTTGGATGCATTCTTACATGGCCGACACTCATGAAAAACGTTGGCACAATTGCATCAAAA